>NW_015161962.1:121024-123200 GCF_001447785.1 Gekko japonicus
ATTCAAGAGGAGTGGAGCTGTTTGGGGAGTTGGTTCACTGGTCTGGGATATCTCCTGTTTATACCGCTTTAACGTCTGTTCTGGTGGGGATTTTATTGATCTTTGGGATTGGTCTCTGCATACAACGCGCCCCCACCATAATAGCCTGTTGTGGTCCCCAGAACCCCCCAGCTCAAGAGCTGAAGAAATGAGGACGGTTGCCAGAGGTACTGGGCTGAGGATCCTGAGCACTCAGCTCCAGTGGACACAGCTCTGGATGGTGGCAGTGAGCCTTCGGGGGGTCGTTATCACCAAGAGGGGGGGATGGCTGGTGTTGTGTACTGAGTCTAACCCTGACAGACCCAGCTTGGGGTCACAGGACAATAGACTGCTAGGATCCTGGGACGGACCTCTGGCCCAGGAGTGCCTCTGTAAACAGCCTATCATGGGCAGTGGGTGGGTGGGGGCTGGGGGGCTGGGTGCGAATTTAAACAGGGCTCCGGTCCTGCGGTCGTTGTCCTAGTTTTGAGCTGTTATCACAATAAAGCACGAGCTGATCACCGACGCATGTCGAACCCAGTATATGTCAGTAGGACAAGGGGAAGAATGAATGTGATTTCTGAATTTGGTTTCTGACGTTTCCTCTGAGATGTCGCTATGCCGACAGCTGTGTCACTGTGCCTTCAAAAGTCTCATTATAATAGATCCAGATCTTGGTAGGTAACCTGGGATTTTCTGGTTAGAGAAACTTATAGTAGAATATATATTTTATAACTGGGGTAGGAAAGAGCCGGAGCCCAGCGGCAGCAGCACCCCCCTCCGGAGGGCCAACACCATTTAGGGTTGCCAGGTCAGGGCTGGGGAATACCTGGAGACTTTGGGGGGGGGCGGATCCAGGGAAGGGCGGGGCTTGGGGAGGGGAGGGGCCTCAGCATGGTCCAAGGCTACAGAGTCCACCCTCTAAAGCAGCTCCTCCAGGGGAGCTGGTCTCTGTCAGCTGGAGACCAGTTGTAAAAGCGGGAGATGGAAGTTGAAAGGAAGCAAACAGCCCGTGAGGTATTATGCCAAAAAAGTCTCTAAGGACCAGAAATTTCTCTTTCCAATATTCAGCTTGCTGGAAGCAATTCATCAACACCAAATTACATCTCGTTTGGTGTATAGCTTTATCAAAGTGGGCAGCATTGGAATACAATATTATTCTGTTATGTCCGCTGACTCCCACTAGGCGCCAGCAGTATGTGACCAGAGCTTGGCTCCAAAAGAACAATGCGGCCTAGGAGCCTGAGACTCCCAGTCGGCACCTTTCGGAACTGTGGCGGGAAGTTCAAACCCGCCAATGGCACCTCTGGGTTGCAACCGGGGACTGCATATAGCTGGTCCTTGGACCCTTTGTTGGTTGGTTGTTGTGTTGTGTGCCAGTAAAGTGTGAGCTGCTAATCACTCAGCCTCTGTCTTCCCTACCATCGAACTCAGTACACAACATATTCCATTTGACAAACTCTCTTGTAGTATCTCATAAATGGAGTTTCAGGAGTCAATTCCTGGGGGAGCGCAGGGGGGCGGAGCTCCGGCAGTCAGGAGGCCAGGGGGCGGGCACATGCAAGAAGCCCCGCCCCCTGCTCCCAGCAGCCCTCAGTCAGAGCCAGAAGCAGCCAGGTCAGCTGCAGAGGGACCCCCCCTCCCCCACCCTGTCCAGGGGGTGTGGCCTATGCAAATAAGTCGTGCTAAGGGGTTATGCTAATGAGCTCCTGCGCCTCTTTTCCTACCACGTGACCCCTGGATGGATTTGAGGAGCGGCCCTGTGAGATGCCTACTGGAGAGTGTCGCCACATGGCTTAGTGTTGTATTCCCATAGGAAGGAAACGAGAGATGTGCTGTTGGCGCTGATGGCGCCTGAATCGCTTCCAGCAACCTGAGCGCTGGGGGAGGGGGAGGGGGGGGGAGAGAAAGTTCTAGACCTTGAGAGACTTTCTCGGCCTAATACGTCACACGGGCTGGTCGCTTCCTTTCCACCGCCCACCCGGAGGGCCATTCGGGGCGGGGCCACGGCGACGGAAGGCCCCTCCCCCTCGGCGGCGTCTTCTGGGGGAATCCGGCCGGACCATAGAGACGCCCATTCCCAGCCGGGGCACGGGCCGAGGAAGCCCAGGGCCACGTGACAGCACGCGCGGGGGGGGGGGCGGCGCGCCACACGCGG
>NW_015161962.1:124426-142305 GCF_001447785.1 Gekko japonicus
TCAAGACTTTGTTCTGCCCCAGCCCGAGGGGGGGGGGGAGAGGAGCGGGCGCACCTTTCTTGTGGTCCTGAGAGGCAGCCTCCCCGTGGCTTGTGTTTACCAGTCCCTCCCTCCCTCCCTAGCATCATCCGCAGGGGGGTGGAGAGGGCAGGTGGGGTTTTGTGTTTGCGGCTTGCCCTGCTTCTCAGATCAGAGGCGGCCTGTGCCCGGTGAGTGGTTTCACTCCCTGCCTGAGAAAGCTGAGCCTGGGCTCCGTTTAGCAACGTGTGAGTTGAAACTTTCCTGCCGGGTCCCCCGGAGGGTTTCTGCAAGCGGCTGAGCAGTTTCCATGGGAGTCCGGGCTGGGGGGGTGGAGGGGATGGGACGCCCAGTGCTTTGCAGGATCAGGCCTTCAGCCCGTTGTGTCACGCTGTCACAAGGGAGTTCCCTGGGCCTCCCCTTTGCAAAACAGCTGGCAGACTAGAGGGATGACTGTTGTTGACGTTTATTCGTCATCTTGGATCTGTCGCGCATCCCAAGTGCTGGTTACTGTCTGTGAGGAATTTTAAGTGGCAGTGATGGATCTGGAGGTGGCTGGAATGATGTCGCTGGGTGCCTGACGCAGCCTTCCTCGTGGCCGGAGATTGCTGGAAATTGGGGGCTCTGCGTGCAGCCTCATTCCTGGCCCTGCGGAGCAGGCCTGCTGCCCCAGGCTGGGTGGAGTGCGGAGTCTGCCCTGCGGCCTTGGCCGGGTTGTAGGTTGGGCAGGGCTCGCTGCAGAGAGGGAGGCAGGGCCAGGTGCCGCCTTGAGCCTGCTTCTCACTGAGGATCCCGCAGGACATCACGGTGGGGAGAGCGGCCTTGTCCAATCCCCTCCTCCCCGGCTGATCTGGACTTGCGGCCCAGGGAAGGGGCAGAGACAGCCTGTGGCCCTGTTTCCAGGGCGGTGCCGGAGAATTGCCTAGAGGACCAGAGGAACACTGAAGGGAAAGTCTGCCTGTGGCAGTGCTGGGCCAGGAGGGTGGCTGCACTGGGACACGTGGTGAGGTGGAGGGGCCCGCCGCCTTTGAGGGGGAGATGGCGGTGGAAGGGCAAGGAGGGGCCTGGATCTGCACTGGGCCCGGCAGAGGGGGGGTGGAGGGCAGGGTGTGCGCTGGCTGGCCTCCTGCTCTTCTGGCAGGTGCCCCTCTGCCACGGCCTCTCTCGCACTCGGTGCCCTGCAGGGCTTCCCGGGGAGGCGGGCGGGCAGACACGCTCACTCATCCTGTGAGGCAGCTGGGGTAATAAGCATCCTCACCGCCTGACACACCCTCCTGTTGGCCTGGAAGGCGCCGCCTGACGCCAACCCACTCCACGGCTCTTAATTAGGCGGCCTGTTGGGCTGGGCGGCGGGTCCTCTGGGGCTGGACGTGGCTTCTGCCTGGCTGTCTTCAGTGAGGGCCTGCCGGAGGTTGGAGCTGGATGTGTGTGGGGGGGAGAGTGTCCTCGTGGCTGGCCTTGGCCCCAGAGAGGGGCTCTGCAAGACCTCCATCCTGTGGCGGGAGGCTCCGAAGGGGCGCTTCCCTCAAGTGGGAGTGAACCCCGTGTTGGAGGCTCTCTTCCAAAGCAGACCAGGGGCCTCACTTGAACTTGAGTGGCTGTTCTGGAAGGACTGGCAGTTGCGTCTTTAGGGAAAGGGGGGCTCTGCTGCCTGGGGGCGGGTTTGGAGGGGGGGCCGGGGTGAGGCAGCGCTCCAAGCCCCCGGCTCCAGGTTGCTCATCTCTCAATCGCCTGCCCCTTGCCCCCCCCCCCCCCCCCCCCCCCAGCAGTGGACTGGCTGACGAGGGAAGATGGTGAAGGAAACTGGCTACTATGACTTGCTGGGGGTCAAGCCCTGTGCCACCATAGAAGAAATCAAGCGGGCCTACCGGCGGCTGGCACTGAGATACCACCCGGACAAGAACCCCAGTGAGGGGGAGCGAGTAGGTACCAAGCAAGGACTTGGGGAGGGGGGGATTCGGCGGGCCAGGCCCGTTAACGGCTGCCTCTCTCTCTCTCCCCCCCCTCCCCTGCTCTCCAGTTCAAGCAGATTTCCCAGGCCTACGAGGTGCTGTCCGACCCCCAGAAGAGGTCGCTGTATGACCGCGGTGGGGAGCGGGCCATGAAGGAAGGAGGCGTGGGGGGCAGAGGAGGCTTTGGCCCCCCCATGGATATCTTTGACCTGTTCTTTGGCGGAGGGGCCCGCATGCACGGGCCCCGGGTGGAGCGGAGAGGTACTGCCGAGGGCGCAAAGGGGAGGCTTGGGGTTTCTTTGTGTGTGTGTATGTGTGTGCGCCCCCCTGTGCCTGGAAGTCATGGCGACCTCTGGCGACTCCTACCGGGGCATAGAGGGCGTTTGGAGAGATGGCTGGATCGCCTCCCTCTGCCTCCCGGCCCTGGTGTTCATTGGAGGTCTCCCACGGTCTGGGTCCTCGCCCGGGTGGGCCCGGCTGAGCTTCCGCGATCCGCCGAGGCTTATCCAGGTCAGGGCCGGGGGAGGCGGCCTCCGTCTTGAGCGCTTCCACCTGCTCTCCTGCGGAGGCTGTTGGGGCAGGACGGGAACCAGCCCTGCCTGTTTCCTCACCTCTTTGACTGCCGCACATCCAGCTGAGTCATCTCTGGGGATGGCTCCTTGCCCTGCAGACAGCAGCTGGGTGGGTGGGGAGGGGAGGGGTGCCGGCAAGTGCTGACCTCACCATTCTGGAGCCACTCTTCTCCAGCCAGCTGGAGCAGAATGCGGGGTGTGCCCTCCAGAGGGCGGGCCTTGGGGCAGGCCGCTCTGCTTGGTCCGGGGCCAGGGGTGAGACCTTCGGGGGCCGGCCCCAGTTGCAGGTGCCGTCATGGCTCCCTGGCTCCCTGGACCTTCCTCCCCCACCACTCCGGAGCCACTGGCTCCTCGCTGGCTTTATCTCCTGTGCGACTTGCCGGGATAACTCCGGAGGACGGGTGTCTTTGCGCCTCCTGGCGGTTTTGCCCCCCTGCCTTCGGGTTCACTGGGCTGACTCTCTCCCCCGGAGCCCTTCTTCGCCCCTGGTGACCTTTTCCCTCCATGGGAGAAACCTGCACTCAGGCGGAGGTGGGCAGTGCTCTTCAGCCCTGGCTTTGGAGGAGTCTCGTACTGTTTTTTCTAGCCCCCCCCCCTTCAGTTTGTTAGCACTTGTGTCCGTTGGGGTCCTTCCCACTGTCTCTCCGGACTTTGTCCTTTATCCTCACAGCAGCCTTCCGAGGTAGACTAGGCTGAGAGGAGGCGGCTCCCTCTAGGCCAGAAGGCGGATTGTGGACCACTCCACAAGGGGCCAGCTGGGAACTGGGCGGCCCTCAGCCCTTTGGATGCCCTGAAGGAATGGGTGCCGATTTAGGCTCATGTCCCGCTTCCACGACTCCAGACAGCCGGGGTCTGGTCTCCTTGCTTTGTAAGGAGTGTAAAACTCTACGACGGCCACGGAGATTCTCCTTCTTGAAGAAGAGAGGGAGGGATCCAAGGGCCACACAGTGGTTAGTGTTATATCAGCCTAAGATCTGGGAGAGCCGGATTCCAGTCCTTGCTGCCGAGCCCTGAGAGCCTCCGCCACTCTTCACAGGGCTGCTGGGAGGATAAAGGGAGGGGTGTGTGGAGGCCGAGGCGTGCCACCCCAAGCTCCTGAGAAGGAGGGTGGGGGTGACAATGTCCTCGATAGGAGGCAAGCTGGGAGAGCGGGTCAGGCCAGGCGGGACGGGCACATTCCTCCCCTGGGCCGGACCGCTGGTGTGAGCCTCTGGGCTGAGCAGGGACGGGAGCTGGGCCCCCCGCGTCCAGTGAGTCCCGTTAGCAAGGGGCGGGAAGCGTCAGCTTAGTTTCCCTTTCTGCTGTCTCTCAGGGAAGACGACTGTGCATCAGCTGCCCGTGACCCTGGAGGACTTGTACAGTGGGGCCACGAGGAAGCTGTCCCTGCAAAAGAACGTCATCTGTCGGAGCTGCAGCGGTAAGTGAGGAGGGCTGAGAGGAGGGGGGGGCCTTGGGAGCCACATGTGGCTCTTTCACACATATTGTGTGGATCCTGGAAGGCTCCCCATCTATTTGCATTCTTTGTTTCTCTCTCTCCCTCTTCCTTGCTCCCTCCCCCATTTATTTGCTTTCTTTCCACCTTTTTCTCTCTTCCTTCCTTCCCCCATCTAGTTGCTTTTTTTGCTTTTCTCTCTCTCTTTCCATCTCTCTCTTTCTCTCTCTCAGACAAGGAAATATCATCAGCAAACAAACATCAACATCTCTTTTTACCCCTTTTGTTTTTATTTTTGCCAGTCTCGTTTAATGTTAATGAAAAGCAAATGTGCATATTTTTCAGTAAAATCATGTGTGTAATATTAGTTCATGTCTCGTGGCTCTCAAACATCTGACGTTTATTCTGTGTCACTGTTACGTGAAGCAAGCGTGGCCACCCCTGCCTGCAAGGCTGTGGGGCCTGCCTTCTCTTTCTCCAGCGTGGGGCAGAGAGGTGGAGCCACAGCGACCGTCCTGTTCCCTGGCCACGAGGAGTGCTCCGGAGCCTCTGGCCAGACGTGTGTTGCCCGCACGTGTCTCCAAGTAGTGTTCAGGCAGCTTCCCCAGTAGGAGCGCTTGTCACTCCTTTGGAGCCCAGATTGCTGGTTTCTTCTAGGCCTCTGGAATGTGTTGGTCTTTTTCAGGCCGCGGAGGAAGGGAAGGCCTCGACACGCGGTGCCCCAAGTGCCACGGCTCTGGCGTGGAGGTCATTGTTCACCAGCTGGCGCCCAACGTGGTGCACCACATCCAGACGATGTGTCCGCAGTGCCAGGGGCATGGGGAGTGGATGCGGCCCCTGGACCGCTGCCTGGCCTGCAACGGGAGGAAGGTGGTCCGGGAGAAGAAGGCCCTCAGCGTCCACCTGGACAGAGGTGAGCAAGCCCCCATGGGCTCCGGAGGCCCCCTCTCGGTCCGCTGTCTCACGGTGGTCGCAGGAAATAAAAAGCCCTCCCAACCCCCCGCGCTACCGTTGCTCCCTCCTGCTTTTCTTAAGAATCAGACCAGTGCCCTAAAATCCCCTTGGTGGTGGCCCCCGTGGCCGGCTTTCTCGGTGCCCCCAGGCAGCCGGCCGGCCCGGGCACATCTCTTCTGAGCCACGTCTGCTCATTCAGGGGCACCTGCTGGCTTGGCTGCCAGACCCACAGCCCCCTTGGGGGTTACGAAGGGCAGACGCATTCTGTGGGATCCGCAAGAGGCAGGCAGAAACTGGCTGGATGACCCCAGAGGGAGCCCCTGCTGCCGTAACTCTGACAAGAGCTGTCCTTGAAAGAGAGCCGTTTCTGTCAGAGCTCTCTCAGCCCCCCCCCCCCCCCCCCCCCCCCCCCCCCCCCCCCACCTCCTTCTAGGAGCCAGTCTGCTGTCGTGGTTAAGTGCGCGGACTCTAATCTGGGAGAGCCGGGTTTGATTCCCCCACTCCTCCACTTGCACCTGGCTGGATGACCTTGGGCAAGCCATAGTTCTGATAAGAGCTGTTCTTGAAAAAGAGCTCTCTCAGCCCCACCCCCCTCACAGGGTGTCTGTCTGTTTGTTGTGGGGAGGGGAAGGGAGAGGAGTTTGTAAGCCGTTCCGAGACTCCTTTGGGTAGTGAAGGGCCATGGGGTATGAATCCAATCTCCTCCTCCTCCTCTTCTTCTTCTAAATGAAAACAAAAACAAACACATCCCCCCAGGCATGGCCGACCGGCAGAAGATCACTTTCCACCAGGAAGGGGATCAAGGGCCGGGCCTGGAGCCGGGAGACATTGTCATCGTCCTCGACCAGAAGGAGCACCCGGTCTTCCAGCGCCGTGGCAACGATCTGATTGTCAAGAAGGAGATCGACCTGGTGGACGCCCTCTGTGGCTGCAAGACGGTCATCCATACCCTCGATAACCGGAGGCTGCTCGTCACCTCCCGGCCAGGTGGGCAAGGCGGGTCCTTTGGTCCCAGGCCTTTGGCCGTGGGAAAGGGGGTGCTTGGAGCAGGGGGGGGGGTAGGTTGGGTGGTCCCCTGAGAGAAGCCGGGCCTGGGGGGGTCTCAAGGATCCACTTCTGCTCCACCTTCAACAAGCGGCCGTGCAAAAGAGCTCCCTCGGGTGGCAGCAGAGGCTGGGGGAGGCACCGGCCACGGCAGCGGGGGGGGGGAGCTCTTGAAGACCGTGTCAGATGGGGCGGCAGAGACCCAGAGAGACCGACAAGATTCTGGAGGGTGGGGTGGGAGGGTACGAGGAGTTCTGCCTTCGTCAGACCGGCAAAGGAAGCTTTGGCTGCGGGGAGTGAATGAATCCCCAGGGAAGTCTTGTCCGCCCTTGAGGTCGCTTCTGGACCCGCGTTCGGCTGGAGCTCTTGAGCGGCCCCAAATGATTCTTCGGGCGTGGATGTTTGGGGGGGGGGTCTCCCGGCTGGTTCGCGTGGCAAGACGTGGCGCTGGTCCCTCGGGCTGGCGTAGAGGCACGGAACGGGTAAGGTTGTGCCGTGGGGTGGCACGGGAACTCATCCTGGGCTTTGTCCTGCCCCGCAGGAGCCATCATCAAGCCCGGAGACATCAAGTGCATCCCCAACGAAGGGATGCCCGTCTACCGGAGCCCCGCCCAGAAGGGGAAGCTCATCATCCAGTTCAAGGTATTGTAACACTGTGCGGGCCTTGCGAGTGCCTCTCCATGCAGAAGGCGGGTGCTGGAGCCCAGGCCATCCCCCCCCCCCGTGGTCTTGGCCCCATACAGAACGCCATCCTCCCTTCCCCCGGGGGTGTGTGTGTGTGTGATTGCCTGGTGGCTGGGGAAGGCGGGCGGGCAGGTGAACAGGGCCGGGTCCCTGACTTAGTGGCTGCCGCAGAGCAGGCTGGGGTCAGGCGGGAGGGAGGAGGAGAAGGAGGGCTTTGTACTCTGGGAGCAGGGGGGAGGATGCCCCCCCCCCGGAAGACCCGACCCCTGAGGGCGCCTCGTCCTTCCTCCGGCCCAGGTGAAGTTCCCGGAGCCCGGCTGGCTCCCCACCCACCAGCTCCGTCAGTTCCAGGCCTTCTTCCCACGCCGCGAGGAGGTCATGGCCACGGAAGACACGGAAGAGGTGGAGCTGCGGGAGTACTTCCCCCACCTGGACCACGGGCGGCACTTCACCGGGGAGGCCTACCGGGAGGATGAGTGTGAGGATCCCGTGCGCCACAACGTCCAGTGCCAGACGTCGTAGCCCCCCGGGCTGAGCCGCCTCCCCCCCAACGTGCAGCCGGAGGACGGAAAAGTGATTGCCGCTGCGCCATTCCCCACCCGCACCCCCCTGCCGGGGGTGGTCCCTCGGCCGCCTCGACCAGAACGTGCCTTGGGGGTCCCACCCGGAGCAGCACAGCTCCCGCCGTGTCTGTCCTCTGCTGTGGTTCGTCGTCATTCCTGCCCAGCTCTGCTCTCCTCCCCACCCTCCTCGGAGGTGGTGTGCCTGGCGGAGGAGGAGGGCCAGTCTGGACACCTTGAGTCGCTGGAGCGGGTGGGAGCCTTGCCTTGCCCAGGCAGAGGGAGCCCAGCACCTGACCGAGAGGGTCGCCTGGACTGAAGTGCCTTCGTGTGGCCCGGCTGGAGGCGGGGAGGGGCCCAGCGCCTCTGCTGCTGCCCTGCTGATCTGCTGCTGCTGCTGCTGCTGCTGTTCCCGGACTGGCTCAGGGACCGCTGCCCACCCGCCTGGCGTCCCTTGGGCCTTTTGGCCCTTTTCCCGTGGCTCAGCAGGTGGGAGGCGGGGGCGGGGTGGCTTCTGAGGCAGAAGCGGGTGTGCCTCCCCGTGAAGCTCCACCTCCTGGGGCCTCTGCCCAGTAGCCGCGGTCTCCTTCGGTGGCCACCTGTCCTGCTAGGACCCCCCCCCCCCCGGGCTCTCCAACCAAGCGTGCGGACGGCTGAAGAAGAGCTCGTGTCGCCATTCCTCCCCCCACCCCCATTGCGGCCAGCTGAGATTGTGACGCTGGGGACTCTGCACACCTGAAGGGGGCTGGTGCAGGGA
Organism: Gekko japonicus; assembly: GCF_001447785.1. Classification (NCBI taxonomy): domain Eukaryota; kingdom Metazoa; phylum Chordata; class Lepidosauria; order Squamata; family Gekkonidae; genus Gekko; species Gekko japonicus. The sequence continues at coordinate 132,400 of NW_015161962.1, forward strand.
GGGGGGAGGGAGCCGTGGGCCGTGGTTGGTGCCCCCGCCACCGGAACGCGACCGGTCCCAGGAGCCTGAGGGAAGAGGATTTTGCCACACTGGCCCGCTTTGGCCACGCGCCTCCCCTCGCTTGGTTGCTTCTGGGGTTGGGGCTGTGCGTAGGCGGGAGGAGGAGGAGAGAATCAGGGCCTGTGAGGATGGGCGGCCGTGGGGAGGGGTTCCCCTGCCTTCTCCACCCACCCCCCTTGCTTGAGCTTTTTGGCCTGCTGTCCCTCTGGTGAGGGTGAAGTTGTGAGCCGTGGCACCCTGTGCAGGGCTTGTGTCCGAGGGGAGGGTGGATTCTCTTGAGGGCTGCTGAGGCAGCTGGAGGGAAGGGGGGACTGACGGACAGACGGGCTTCCCAGCCTCCCAGTTCCGACCCCAAACAGGGTTGCCCTTGCGGGGTGCCTTCTGCAGCACTGGGTGCCAGGCGGTGAAACCGCAAGCCCCGGAGCTGCCCTGCCTCTCCCCCCAGCAGCCTCAGTGGGTCCCCTGACCAGGGTTCCCTCTCGGCTGAGTGGGTGTGAGCCAGCTCACCGTTTTTAAGCCTCCGGCTCACGCGTCTTTGCTTTAGCTCAGGCAGGAGGGCTCCCGAGCCAACTGACCTACTCAGTAGCTAAGTTGCCCACTCACAACGTCTAATGCCAGGAGCTCACAAAGGAGAACTTTTGCTCACGGGGGTGTCTCCGCGGCTTGGAGGGAGCCTGGGCCCTGGCCTGTGCACCTTCGTCTCACTGCCCCCCCCCCCCCCACACGCAGCAGGGCTCCAAAGAAACCACAGACAACGCACACACACCCCGCACTCACACAGTGTGAACAGCCTCCCGGGTGGTTTTCCTATAAGCGGCACTTTGGGGGGGGGGCTCCCCCCCCCGGTGTCTCGCGTGAGGCTCAGCTGCCTCTGGATCAGCGGAGGGTGGTAGCTTCGAGTGGCCGTGGGAATGAATCTTCAGTTGGGAAAGGAGCAGAACGTGGAATCCAGCCCAGTCTTCTCAGACTGGGCCCGGGTGGGAAGGAGGCGCTTGGCTTTGTGAGGTGGGGGGGCGGGGCCATGGGTGGGGGTGGGGGGCTCCAGTCCTGACTTGGGGTGAGGGTTGGGGATCTGCTGGCCTGGGCAGAAGGGTGGGAGCCACAGGGGGCCTGTCTCCTTCCTGCCGGAGCCCCGCACGACACGTGCTCCTCCTCGGGCTGGTTTCCCTGGCTTTGCCGAAGGGGCTGAGCTCCCCTCCGGGCTTTGCGCGGGCAGAGGGGCGTGGCCACGGGGTGGGCCTCATGGGCTGCCGCAGTCAGAAGCATCCACGGTTCTTCGCGTTCCTTCAGGTGGGTCTGCGACGGAGTCCTCCGTTGGTCCTCCAACTGGGGGAGGGTGGTTGTTTCTTAAAGCAAAACACTCATGCTGTGGGAAACAGGGAAAAGCAAGCCAAGGTTGGTGGGGAGCGCTAGACACATGGGGGGGGGGGAGTGTGAATCTCTCCAGCAGGAGGAGCCACAAAGAAAGCCCCTTGGCTTGCCTGGGGGTGGCTCTGAGCCCCTCTTCTGGCCTCGGTTTAGAAATGCAGCAAGGTCCCCCCCCCCCGTGGAGTCAAGCCTTCCCGCGGACGCTGCCCCAAGAGACGGAGGCAGGTGGCTCCCAACAGGCATGGCTCAGCCTGGCCTCTTCTCTCCCCCCACCCCGGCATCCCTGCCCAAATGGAGTGCGGCCCCCTCCCCCCGTTCTCCCCTGAGCACCGACAGCACCTGGGTTCTGTTCCCTTCTCGGATCTCAAGGTAGCTGAGATGCTGAAGCTCTGTCTCTCAGGACCACGAGAAGAGCCCTCTAGTCCGCCCTCCTGTCTCACATGGGGGCCAGCCAGTCCCTCTGGAGGGCCTTTCCCTGATGCTGCCTCCCAGCTCTGGGAGTGGCAGGTTGGCCGCCTGTGAAAGTGGAGGTTCCCTTGAGTCACCGTGGCTAGCAGCCACTGATCGGTCTTCTCCTCCGTGAGTCTGTCTAATCCCCATTTAAAGCCGTCTGTGCCTGTGGCCGTCACTACATGGCAGCAAATCCCATGTTTGAATCGCTCATGGTTTGAAGAAGTATTTCCTCATGTCCCATCCGGGATCTGCTGCCCATCCGCTTCGTTGGGTGCCCTCAAGTCCTAGTATTTGGGGGGGAGGGGAGTTCTCTCGGTCAGCCTTCTCTGCCCGGGGTGTGCTTTCATACGCCTCTATCGGTCTCCCCTGGGCCAGCCTTTATTCCAGCAGAGAAGTCCCAGGCTCTGTAGCCTTTCCTTACAGGAGAGGTGTTTCAACCCCTTAAGCGTCTTGGTTGCCCCCCTCGCTACTTCTTCCAGCTCAGCAGTGACCAGAGCAGCACACCGGACTCCACGTGAGGCTACCCCATGGCTCTAGTCGGGGACTGTCTTTTTCTTCTCCGCCCCTTTCTTAATAATAGCCCCAGGATGGAGTTTGCTTTTGTCGCTGCTGCCACATGCTGGGTCAATGTTTTCATCAAGCTATTTACTATGATCTCTTTCAGCCAGTTCAGAAACCATCGGCATTGATAATCAGTTAGGATTTTTTGTTTTGGTGTGCAACACCTGGCCAGTGTTCCCACTGAGTTAAGCTGAGTTAATGTGAGCCAGCTCACAGTTTTTTAGCCTCCAGCTCACACATTTTTCTCTCAGCTCGGGAAGGAAGGCTCCAGAGCCAACTGACTGATGCCGTAGCCGCTCACTCATAATAACGTTAATGCCAGTGACTCACACGGTAGAATTATGGCTCACGAGGCTCCACAGCTTGAAGGGAGCATTACGTTGGGACCCACTGAATTTCTTTTGCCGTGTTGTCGCCTGCTCGTCCGGTTCAGGTACGTTTCAGGAGTGTGCCTCACCAGGGGACTCTTGTCGGGTCTGAAGGTGCTGCCGGACTCCAGTCTTGCTCACCTGATTGGTGGCGGTCCTCCTGGTGCTCTTCACAGGCATCCTTGGTCTTCAGCATCCTGAATGATTTGGTGTCATTTGCAGACTTGGCTATACTAAACACAGCCACAACCCCATTCCAAACCAGGCAGGAACAAACTCAGCACCGGTCCTGACCCCTGAAGGGGCCCGCTGGCCACCCTTGAGAGAGAGAGAGAGCTTCCCCCGTTACACCTGTCACTTGAGGGGTCTTTGGCGAGGGGCCTTGTCCAGAACAGGCCGGGTTCCTGCTGTCTGCTGACTCCTCCTTCTCCACATGCCTGTGAGCCTCTGGAAACTCCCAAGGTTGGGGCAAGGCAGGATCTCCCGGAGGCCATGCTGGTTGGTCCCTCAGCTGGGCTTGACAGTTCTCTCTCTCCGTTCACTCACTTGGTGAATCTTGGGATATTGGTGCCTTGGCGTGTGTGTGGCAATGCCCAGGAAGGGCCACGTGTGTGGTGTTCTGTGATTCCCCGGGAAGAACTGTTTGGGTGGCTTGGCTTCAGCCCTCTGCGGATCTTGACCTTAGGGCTGTGAAGGCGCGTGGCTGGGGAATCATTCGTCTGCAGGAACCTGGAGAGTGAGAGCCAGACCAGTGGGGAGAGGGCTTCTTCGGTGGTGTCTCCCCTCCTCATAGTGACCCAGACTAGAATAATTCCCACCGAGGAGATCCTGAACTGGCTTGATTTGCATAATAGGGGATGGCTGCAGAATCCAGAATTTGGCTCTTCTGCAAAATACACCACAGTCACGTGCTTGACTGGAGCAGCAGATTAGGTTCCGAGACCGGCGGAGGTGGGTATTGCCAGGGGAACAAGGGGCTGGTATTTTTCCTGGGCACTTCCTAGGGAGCGGCTTGCCTGGCACACTTGGAATGTGCTTCCCAGGTCCAGTACATCCACCTCCCCCCCCCCCCAAGTGCCTGGGTAGCGACACTTGGCTGCCTGGCCAGTGCTGACCGTGGGGAGCCGCCTCCTTCCCAGCAGCAGCAGGGGTGTCCCCCCTGGGGGCCGAGTGCCTGGCCCTTCCCCATCCATTGTGAAGGGCTATTCTGGACATGAGGAGGAACCTCTGGATAGTTGCAGCAGTCAGACACGGTTTGCCCACCTCTGTAACTTCTACAGGGGTGCTCCTTTTGGGGTTGAGTCTCCCAAGAGGGTGGCAGCTTACGGGAAGGCTTCCATCTGACTCTCGCAGCCCCTCCTTTGAAATCTGGCCTATGCTGCTAGAGGCAGTGGCTCAGTGGAAGAGCCTCTGCCTGGCACGCAGGAGGACCCAGGTTCAATCCCCAGAGGCATCTCTTCGCCAGGCAGCAGGTGATGTGAGAGGCCTCAGGACTGGCAGTCAATGCTCCCTCTAAGCTGTGGAGTTCTGTGAGCAAAAATTCTACTCTGTGAGCGACTGGCAATAAAGTTGTGGGCTGGCAATTGGGCTACTGCATAGTTTGCTCTGGAGCTCTCCTTCCTGAGCTGAGACAAAAATGTGTGAGCCGGAGGCTAAAAAACGATGACCTAACTCACACTAGCTCAGCTGAGAGGGAACACTGGTCAGGACAGGGAGTCGTTTGTCACCTTCCTTCACAGAATCACGCTGGACTCGTTGTGGACCTTGGGATGTCCTTGGTTGGGGGACCAAAACCCTTTCATTTGGCCCTTGTGGGTGATCCAGAATGTTGGGAGAAATTATGCTGCACCTTGACGGGCAAAGCTGCTTGGTCTCTGGAGTTGTGGGTGACAGACACAGAGAGAGAGAAAGCTGGGGAAGGAGGGGGGGGCCTTCCACCGGAGGCTGTGTTTGGGGCCAGCAGTGCAGCGTGTCGGGGGGGGGGGGGGGTTTCAGTGCTGCTGTCCTCAGGGGCTTGTTTGTGTATCTGATCAGGCACTGGAGCTGGGAGATGGTCGCCATCCCGAAGATACTCTTTTGATATAAAATCTTTTTTGCTTTGGGTTCTTGGTGACGTGGGGAACTTTTTGTGCAATGGTGGTTTAAGGTGTAGAGTAAATCTGTGTATGGGTCTCTAGGCATTGCTAGAGGTGGTGTAAGAGATGTGGGAGTAAAAGTGGGTCACGGCCTGTTTATAGAGCTGCCAGCCCCCAGGTGAGTCTGGGAGATTTCCTGCAATTGCAGCTGACCTCCACAAAGCAGAGATCAGTACCCCCCCCCCCCGGAGAAAAGGGCTGCCTCGGAGGGTAGACTCTGTGGTGTTGCGGCCCTCTGTGTTCCCTCCCCAAATCTCCCGGTTTCTCACCCGGAGGTGGCAACCCTAGGGGCTATTTAGGGGTGGTTGTTTTTTTAGGTGGCTTCATTTTCAGGCTTTTAAGGTGAGGCCCAACTGAGGCTGTGTGAAGTCAAGAGGCTTGTTTATATGCACAGGAAGGGGGAAGAAGACCCTCCGGCACCACTTTTAATTTATTTTTAAATGTCAACTCTGCATATCTTTGGGAAATACTTTCTACACAAAATTAAAAATGGACCTGTGCCCAAGGGCTCTGTGTGGGTGCGGTTCTTTGGGGAAAAGGGGTGGGGGGTGGGAATTCCCCCCAGCCACACACCCCCACCCACCCCCGAGATCTTCTGCTCCCATTCGGGCCGCAGGCTTCTCTCACGGCAAGTGGGCGCTGGGGGAGCCCAGGGCGCAGGGGTGACCCGCAATGCCCCTCACGGCCTCTGGAGGGCGGTGTCGGCTCAGCCAAGGGGGCTGCGGTGGTGGGGGGGGGGAAGAGTTGCTCGTCCTGGATGGCCTCCGCCCCCTCCGAAGGCATCGCTTGGGCGGGGGAAAAAAAACACCCCCGCCCCCCGCGCGCTTAGGCGCTGCTTCCACCTTGCTGAGCAGCTGAGCGCCGAGCGGGCGGCCCTTCTCTGGCCGGGCTCGAGGCGGTGCTCTCCGCGCGGGACGGCGCGCTCTCGGCTCGGGCACAGAGGGACTCCACAACTGTGTGAGCTTTTCTGGCTTCTGCATCCCGCACACACACACACACACTGCTATCCAGAAGTGTATCCCCCATCTAGTATGCTGCAATTACTTTTGTTACCCAGATGTAGAACTTTGCATTTATCCTTGTTGAATTGTATCTTGTTCGCATCTTGTTGAATTCTACCTCTGCTGCTGTGTCCACCGCTCCTCCCAGTGTGGTGTCATCTGCAAATGTAATGAGCAGCCCCTCCACTGTCTCATCCAGATGTCCACTCATAAAAATATCTTCCCCGGACAGAGGCCGAACTGACTGGCCTGTGAGTTTCCTGGGTCCTCCCTCCTCCCTTTTGTAGAGGTTGGGGGGTAACATTGGCCCCCCCTCCTCCACATCCAGTTTTGGCCTCTCTGCACCATTCAAGGAGCTGGCCTGGCCTTTCAAAGCCCTCCATGCTTTGGGACCAACTTACCTACACCCTTTATGAGCCTGCCTGACCTCTGGGGTCATCTTCAGGGGCCTTGCTTCCGGCGCCCCCCCCCCACCTCCCGAGGTCAGATGGGCGGCAACCCAGGAGAGGGCTTTCTTGGTGGAGGCACCAAACTCTGGGATTCCCCCCCCCCAGGGGGGGTGTTCTCCTGTTCCCTTCTCCCACCAGCCGGTGGAGCTTTTTTTGGTTTCGTGTGGTCCCTACTTATCATAGAACGTTCAGAGTTGGAACTGGGACCTTGCCGGTCATCTAGTCCAACCCCCTGCCCTCTCCAGGAGCAGAGCCGAAACACTGCCCTACAACATACCCGAAAGAGGGTCGCCCAGCCTCCGCTTGGAAACCTCCAGCGAAGGAGCACCCACCACCTCCTGAGGCAGACTGTCCCACTGCTCAACCACTCTGACAGTTAGGAAGTCTCACCTGATATTTAGCCGGTGTAATTTCCACCCATTAGATCTAGTCTTGCAATCCAGAGCCAGAGAGAATAGATCCGCTCCATCTTCTACATGACGGCCCTTCAGATACTTGAAGACTGCAATCATGTCCCCTCGAAGCCTTCTCTTTCCCAGGCTAAACAGACCCAACTCTTTCAGTCTTTCCTCCTAAGACTTGGACTTCAACCCTCTCACCATCCTGGTTGCCCTCTTCTGCATACGCTCGTGCTTGTCAACATCCTTCCTAAAATGTGGTGCCCAAAACTGGACACAGGACTCCGGGTGAGGCCCCTGACCGTAGCAGAATAGACCAATTCTTGACCAATGTTCTAATTGTTGTTTTTATGTCGTTGTATGTGTTTTAGCTCTGTTTTTAACTGTTTTAATAATGTGTTTTTGTGGAGGGGGCACAACTGTAAAGCTGGATGTATCACAAGCTGTAGTTAAATAAAATAAGCGGGAATTAAGATTGCTGGGGAAAAGATCAACAACCTCAGATATGCAGACAATACCACTCTAATGGCAGAAAGGGAAGAGGACCTAAAGAGCCTCTTGCTCGGTAAAAGAGGAGAGCGCAAAAGTGGGCTTGAAGCTCAACATCAAAAAAACTATGATCATGGCATCCGGCCCCATCACTCCTTGGCAAATAGAAGGGGAAGTCATGGAAGTAGTGACAGACTTCACGTTCCTGGGATCCCAGATCACCGCAAACTGTGACAGCAGCCATGAAATTAAAAGACGCCTGCTCCTTGGGAGGAAAGCGATGGCGAACCTAAAGGTAAAGGTAAAGGTTCCCTTGCTCAAAAGCCAGTCGAATCCGACTCTAGGGTTGCAGTGCTCATATCCGTTTCAAAGCCGAAGAGCCAGCACTGTCCGAAGACATTTTCGTGGTCATGTGGCCGGCATGACTAAACACCAAGGCGCACGGAACGCTGTTACCTTCCCACCAAAGTGGTACCTATTTATCTACTTGCAATTTCTTGCTTTCAAACTGCTAGGTTGGCAGGAGCTGGAACTAGAGACGGGAGCTCACTCTGTCATGCGGCACCCGGGTCTCAAACTGCTGAACTACCGACCTTCCACAGTCCGCAGTTCAGCGTCTTAACCACTTGAGCCACCGCAGCTCCTGGCGAACCTAAACAGCATGATAAAAAGTAGAGACATGACCCTGCCAACAAATGTCCGCATGGTCAGAGCAATGGTATTCCCAGTAGTCGTGTATGGCTGCGAGAGTTGGACTATAAGGAAGGCCGAGCGCCGAAGAATAGATTCTTTTGAACTATGGTGCTGGAGAAGACTCTTGAGAGTCCCTTGGACTGCAAGAAGATCAAATCAGTCAGTCCTAAAAGAAATCAGCCCTGACTGTCCCCTGGAAGGCCAGAGACCGAAGCTGAAGCTCAAATACTTTGGCCACCCAATGAGAAGGGAGCCCTCACTGGAGAAGACCCTGATGCTGGGAAAGACTGAAGGTCAAAGAAGATGGGGACGGCAAAGGATGAGATGGTTAGACAGTGTCATCGATGCAACGAACATGAAATTGAGCAAACGTCAGAGGATGGCGGAGGACAGGAGGGATCTGGTCCATGGGGTCACGAAGAGTCGGACTCGACTATGTGACTGAACAACAACAACAACTGTAAATGGTCCTTGAGCCTTGGTTTTACGACATATGTTTTCATTTGTTAGCTGCCTTGGTGGCCTTGGTGTGAGAGCAGACAGGCCGGATGCAAATTTCGTCAATAAAAATAATAAGTACCAGCTTCGGCATGATTGTCCTCTGTGGGTTTGGCACCCACCACCACCACCCTGTTGGATCCCCAAGCATCGAGAATAAATCCACGTTTTCAGGAAAAGTAAAATTTATTTCAAAGCGTTGAAGACATACTCAAAACACGTTCTTTGTTAGAACTGGGGCTACACAGTTAGGGCAAGCATAATAAAGGGATTTCAAATAGATACAGGTCCAATGACTATCTTTCCCGCTGGCGGGCTAAGGAAACGGTTGCGCGCCCAGTACATGAGAACCAGGCAGAACATCAGACAAAACACAGGTGCATGAGTCCTGGGAAAATCAACAGGCAAGCATTACAGCATCTTCTCCCCCACACAACCTCCAGCAGTTATCTTTTGCATTCCAAAGCAGGAGCAGGATGATAGAAGCCAAGCCGGGTGTAACTGGGAAAGGCTATGTACACAGAGGTCACAGGAAACAGAATGGCAGCTTGCTGACATACTGCCCTCCTTAAAATACACTTACAACACACCTCCCGGCCTGGGCGGGAGACCTCCCGGGCTGGGCGGGAGACCTCCCGGTTTGTCCGGGAACCTCCTGTGGAAACTGCGGATCAGGTAAGGGGCCCGAATATCCCCTTCTTCCACCCATTCGCGGTGCTGGGGACCGAAATCAACCCATTCGATAAGGTACCAGAGTTTACCACGTTTCACTTTACAATCAAGGATATCAGCAATTTCAAAACGTTCATCCCCTTCCAATATGACAGGCGGAGGAGGAGTAGTCTCTGGTCTCCAAGGAGACGGTCCAGGATCCTTCTTCAATAGACTCATGTGAAAGACAGAATGCAAGGCACGTAAATTCTTAGGCAAAACAACATCAACTGCCACATCATTTATGACTTTACGCACTTTAAACGGGCCTATGAACTTCCATCCCAATTTCCTGCTAGGCCGCAGCATCTTAATGTTCTTGGTCGAGACATACACAAGATCCCCAGGTTTCAGATCAAACCCCACCACCCTACCCTTGTCTGCCTGGGTCTTGTAAGCAGCCTTGGCTGCGTCAAGCGTTTGGCATAGCAGAGGCCATGCATTTCGCAAGGACATACACCATGTATCAGCATCCCCCACAGGACGTTGGCCCATCCCCTCCAGGAAAGGGAGGGGGGGGCTGTCGTAACCAGAGACAGCTTTAAAAAACAGAGGCAATAATTCACACCAATCATTCTGTTGATAATTAGTAAAACAACGCAAGTATTGTTCCAGAGTCTGATTAACCCTTTCCGTTTGTCCGTCGGTTTCAGGGTGATACGCGCTGCTGAGTCCTTGTTCGACCCCTAAAATGGAAAGAAGTTCCCTCCAAAATTTAGAAA
>NW_015161962.1:142613-142758 GCF_001447785.1 Gekko japonicus
GCAGAAGACCAGGAGGCTTGCCCATTCTGGGTTTAGTCAAGGCACAGGTTTGGCAGGACCGAACAAAAGTCAAGAGGTCTTTGCGCATTTGTGGCCACCAGAACTGTCTGCGGATGAGTTGCAGAGATTTAACAAAACTCCAATG
>NW_015161962.1:146072-149411 GCF_001447785.1 Gekko japonicus
CACCGGCGGAGCCCCTGGCATCGGTGGCTGCGCAGGCACTAACGGAGGCGGTCCCACCGGTTGCTGGACAGGTACCTGCTGCGCGGGAACTCCCGGTGCTTGCAGCGGCTGAGCAGGCATCGGCGGCGCGGGAACTCCCGGTGCAGGAGCAACTTGTAGCTGCGCGGCGTGTGCGTCCAGGAAATTGGCCATTCAGGAGGCGGTCTCACCGGCTGCTGGACAGGGACCTGCTGCGGGGGAACTCCCGGTGCTTGTAGCGGCTGAGCAGGCATCGGCGGCGCGGGAAATCCCGGTGCAGGAGCAACTTGTAACTGCGCGGCGTGTGCGTCCAGGAAATTGGCCATTCTAACGTCCAACATTCCCGGCAGGCCTTCCATCACATCCTGGAATGCCCGCATTAAGTCTCTCACCGAGTCTTCCAGTTCTGCTAGACGTTCCCCGGTAGTTTCCTCCGGGATGGGGTCCCGAGGGCGGTAGTCCGGGGGTGGGTCATAGTCCTCTTCCGTTTGGAAGGCTCCGGTGCCCTCCTCATCTTCTGCGTGACCACTCGGTCCCGACGGCTCGAACATCCACTCCTCGAGGTCCTGTTTGGGGCTCCCCTTCTCCGAGGTAGACCCAGGTTCCGGGAACAATCCCTTGTCAAACAGACTCTCACGTAATCCGCTCCCCCGACGAGAGTACACCTCACGGGTGCCTTGGGTGTTATATAGAGTCCAATCATCCTGCTGGTGAGTCTTCCGCGGACCCCAATGCGAAGGGGTCGGAGGCGGCCAAGACAGATGTGCAGGCAGGCGGGGAATCCTTCCCCCCACGGCACCCTCCATCGAGGATGCAGTCGTGAACACCAAAGACGCGGAGGTTTGTGGGACCGATCCCGAGTCCCCCTCCGTAGTAGGTAGAGTTCCCTCAATTCCGCTCATGATCTTGTCAGATTCGGAACGATAGGAAACACAATATGTTGGATCCCCAAGCATCGAGAATAAATCCACGTTTTCAGGAAAAGTAAAATTTATTTCAAAGCGTTGAAGACATACTCAAAACACGTTCTTTGTTAGAACTGGGGCTACACAGTTAGGGCAAGCATAATAAAGGGATTTCAAATAGATACAGGTCCAATGACTATCTTTCCCGCTGGCGGGCTAAGGAAACGGTTGCGCGCCCAGTACATGAGAACCAGGCAGAACATCAGACAAAACACAGGTGCATGAGTCCTGGGAAAATCAACAGGCAAGCATTACAGCATCTTCTCCCCCACACAACCTCCAGCAGTTATCTTTTGCATTCCAAAGCAGGAGCAGGATGATAGAAGCCAAGCCGGGTGTAACTGGGAAAGGCTATGTACACAGAGGTCACAGGAAACAGAATGGCAGCTCGCTGACACACCCCTTGATGGTTTTCACAAGTGCTTAAGGCTTGGCTATGCAAATGCTTCGATCTCAGGGCCCTCTCACACCCCAGCTGGAAGAGGTGCCAAATGCTAGACTGTCTCTCTTCCTGAAAAAGATCGGACGAAAAGGATTGACCGGCAAATTGAAATCCGAGAGGAGTCAAGTTTCCTGGGCAAGAGGGGAATGAGGTCCATTTCAAAGAGTCTACCGGATCTGGTCAGAGTAGGGCCTGGTTGGTGTTTGCCTGGGAGGCCACACAAGGAAGCCCTGGGTTGCTACGCAGAGGCAGGCCAGGGCAAACCACCTCTGGACAACTCTTGCCCTGAAAGCCCCACGAGGGGTTGCCTGCCATACGTCAGCTGCAACTTGACAGCGCTTCACGCAGACACAGATTCTGTGTGGAGGAAGGAGCTCTCACCCCTGGGCTTCATCTCAACGGTTGTGAAGCTAACCAAGGGCGGCCCAGGCAAAGGAGGGCTGATACAGGGCTGGAACACGAGGAGTAAAAACCCCTGCCTAGAATGACAACAGTCAGGGTATTGAAGGGACAGAGGGTTTCACAGATGTACCTTTACTTTCTAATCTATGACGTGTTGCTGTGCAGAGTATGTGTGTGGACATGTTCTTTTGTTTTTTTAAAAAAGTGTTATTTTGTACTCTGAACGTTTGTCGTCTGTCACCCTGAAAGGCCCTACTCACCTTCATGCCTAAAAGGGCCCCAGGGGAGGGGTCGGTGTCCGTCAAGAGGCCCCCAGATCCTCAGAGCCCCCCCCCCCGTGGGAGCCAACCGGACTGAGCAGGAGAGGCCAACGGTGGGTGGGGGCGAGGCAGGCGGTGGCGTGGGATGGTGTGCCCCTCTCGGAGGCTCAGGAGGAGGGACCGTGGGTCAGTGGCAGAGCATCTCCCGTGGAAAAGGACCAGGCAGCAGCAGGGGGCGTGAAAGGCCTGCCCTTTCCCACTGACCAGCTGGGGGCAGTGTGGACGTCCCAAGAGAAAGGAGAAACCCTCTGGGAGCTGGACCGGCTTTGGCGAGCGCAGCACCACCGCCTTGGGAAGACTGCAGAATGGCTCGGCCTTTCCGAGGGCCGGCCCAAAGCAGAATGGCACTTGCGGGCCACTGGGGCTCTTGTGTGTTATGATGGCCGTGACTGCACGCGCCCAGCTATGCGGTCTACCGGACTCACGGACCTTCGGGTCTAGAACAATAGCCCCCGCGGATCCTAGCGAGGACCAGTGGGAGCGCTAGGATCCCAAAGAGAACGTATCGTTACCGGGGCTCTGTATATAGAACCTATCACGGGGATTGGGGGTGTGTTGGGTGTGAGTGTGTGCACCAATAGAAGCCAGGCTCGCGCCGGCTAAGTTATCTGAATTGTTCCGATGTAATAATTAAATGAGAGCTGATTTCACTATGCCACGCCTGGAACGCCGATACTTTCCAGGGGCCTTCCGTGGCACACCCCACAAGCAGCAGTGTCGCCAACGCTCCCTCCCCCCCCCCCCCCCCAATACACGCCGGCCCAAACACCCGAGCCAGCCATTGGCCTGGCATCCTGGTCCCCTCGCCCACTCCTGTCTCCGGCAGACTTTTCCAGAGTGCCCCGGACCCTGTGGGTGGGGAGGGGAGGGGACTTCTCTGCTGCTCAAGGCAGGCCGGGTCGTGGGACGCCCTCGCGTGGACAGGAGGGCTCTTCAGGCTGGGAGACCTCCGAGGAAGTTCTGCCAAATGTGCCGGCTCCTCTTCCTGCCCTCCACGGTGGGTCCTTTGGTGGTGGCAGCTGGGCTCTTCGCTTCCCGAGGACTCCTGGGCACAGCTCACGGAGCTCCAGCCTTTGCCCGCCCTCCCTCCCGCCCTCCCGCGCACCAGAGGCGGTAGGGAACTGCAAGGCCCAGAAGGTTCCCCCTGTCAGCAGCAGGGCCTTGACATCTGCCCCCCCCCCCCCCCCACCCC
>NW_015161962.1:149923-150788 GCF_001447785.1 Gekko japonicus
GTGGGGGGGGGGGCAGGGAGAGGCGGTCAGGCTCAGCCGGCAGAAACCGGAGCTGGATCGCCATGGCTTGGGAGCTGCCAAAGGCAGGACTCCCGACCCCAGAGGGGAAAGCCACACCCAGGAGGAGAGGAGCCCCCGCATTGTGCTTGCGGAATGGCCACTCCACGAGGAGGAGGAGGGTGACTCGCAGCCCTCAGGAAAGCCCACGGGGGGTGGGGGATTTGGAACTTGGTGCCAAGAGTCGCTGGGGGCTATTTTTACTTCTCAGGATCTGCACTCAGGTCAACTTCTGACAGGGTGTCGGTCGTCCAGGCAGCAAAGAGCCAGTTTGGTGTCGTGGTTAAGTGCAGGTGGACTCTAATCTGGGAGAACAGGGTTTGATTCCCCCACTCCTCCACTTGCGCCTGGCTGGATGACCTTGGGCAAGCCCTAGTTCTGACAAGAGCTGTTCTTGAAAAAGAGCCGTTTCTGTCAGGAGCTCTCTCAGCCCCCCCCCCCCCCGTCTACCTCACAGGGTGTCTGTCTGTTGTGGGGAGGGGGAGGGAAAGGAGTTTGTGAGCTGCTCTGAGACTCCCTTGGGTAGTGAAGGCCGGAACTGGAGTTCTGGACCTGGCTTCCATTCCTTGTACGGACCGTGAGTTCCGGAGGGGGAAAGGATGGTGGGCCTGCTGGGCTCAACTCCCGCTTCACAACGTAGCAGCCTGGGGGACGTCTCCGGCTCTCTCCTTCTCCCCCGCCCCCCCCCCCCCACGGGCTCCAGTGGCCTGAAGGAGTTTGCCCAGGCCAGGCGGCCCAGCCCAGGGGGCCCTGGGGCCTGTGGGTTCCTGCATGGCAGGGATGAGCCACAAGCGGGGCAGGAAGAAGG
>NW_015161962.1:150908-157777 GCF_001447785.1 Gekko japonicus
GGGGGGGGCGCGGCAGCACAGAGAGGCTCCGGAAGGCAGGAACGGACAGGCCAGGGCCAAGGCTCCCTCTAGGCTGTGGAGAGTCTTGTGAGCAAGAATTCCACTTTGTGAGCTGCTGGCATTAAAGTGGTGAGCAAGCGATTGGACTCCTGCATAATTTAGTTTGCTCTGGAGCCACTTCCTTCCTGAGCTAGGACAGAAATGTGTGAGCCGGAGGCTAGAAAACGGTGAGCTAGCTCACACCGACTCAGCTGAGAGGGAACGCTGGGACTCAGGGCCCCTTTCTGGCAGGGCAGCTCCGGGGCTTGCGGCTTCACAGTCTGGCACCCAGTGCTGCATGCAGAAGGCATATCCCACGAGGGTGACTCACTCACTCGGAGAAGGCCGGCTGGCGCCAGGGAAGGGGGAGCCTTCTCCCAAGGGGAGGGGGCAGGTGGATTGGCAAGGCGGCTGGGGGGGGGCTTTACCTCATGAGGGCAGGAGGACAAAGGCAGGGGCTGGCATGGGGGGGGGGAGGCTGACCCCAGGACAGCCGTTCCCATCAGCCGGGCCTCTGTGGCCTGGGGAGATGAACGGGGCCGCAAAGGCCTCCTTCCCTTGACTCTCCCCTCAGGGAGCCCAGGAGAGAGAACCCCTTTTGTCTCCTTGGGGTGGGCAGCTGAGGGCATCCTCCTTCGGCGCCTGTCTAGTAGCACCTGGGCTTGCCAACCCTTGGGGGGGGGGTGCCTGGGGATCTCCTGGATGGCAATCCATCTCCAGGCAGCAGAGATCGGCTCACCAGCCCCGCCCTCCTCAGGCTCCCCCCCCAAAAAAAATCTCCAGGTGTTTAGAGCTGGCTCTTGCTGCCTGGGGGAGGAGAGGAGGAGGCAGAGGGGTCTCCAGCACCCCCCCACACACTCCCATCCCTCCTACAGGCCGCCCAGGGAAGGACGAGGACTGGCGATGGGGCGGCCTCCCCAGTTCAGTCCGGAGCCTTCCAAACAAAGGTCCCCCCTGCAGGGCAGGCCCTGGCTGGGAGACGGCCTTCTCTGTCCCCGGTTCACTTCTGGCTGGCCCCCTCAGCACAGCCCCCACTTGGGACCAGGGAGACTCGCCAAGGAAGAAGAAGAAGAAGAGATTGGGTTTATACCCCATGGCCCTTCGCTACCCAAGGGAGTCTCAGAGCGGCTTACAAACTCCTCTCCCTCCCCCTCCCCACAACAGACACCCCCTGGGAGGTGGGTGGGGCTGAGAGAGCTCTTGACAGAAAGGGCTCTTTTTCAAGGACAGCTCTTGTCAGAACTCCCAGATTAGAGTCCACCTGCACTTAACCAATTAAAACCAAACTGGCTCACTTAACCACTACACCAAGCGGGCGTGGGGGGCTCCAGCTGTGTGGGGTCACCAAGGGGCTGGCCGGAGCCCCACAAGAGAGGCACATGGAGCCACTTTGCCTCACTGGCAGAGCACTGCTTCCACTCAGAAGTTACGCGCAGAGCTGAAATGACTTCCTTGTGTGCCTTTTGACCACCGTGGCTCATTGACTGTTGCTCTCTCTGTCTCTCATACCGCGGAATGTGCAAAACGGGTCTGTTCAGGAGAGCCTCTCTGTCCAGGAGCCGGGCCATAGTTTGGGGGGGGGGGAAGGTGCCCTCCAGCCCCAGGGCTGACTTATGGCGACCCGGGAGGTTTTTCCAGGCAAGAGGCCTTCAGTTCAGACTGGTGGTTTGCCATAGCCGGCCTCCCCGTCACGACAACCCTGGTATTCTTTGGAGGTCTCCCATGACCCAAATACTACCCAGGGTCCAACCGTGCTTAGTGTCTGCAAAATCCTTGTTAGCTCTCAACTGCTTTGTTCATTTTCATGCATCCACCTGTGTTGGGTATTACAAGTTGAAAACACTCAGTATGTCTGGGGTTAAATGTTTATGTTACTCACAGGAAGTCACATGTTTCTCAGGTAACCAATGTTCTTTAGCTGTAGAAAGCCCGGGAATTTTCTCCCTGATCTAAGGGATTTGATTGGGACTAAAGAGTCAAGGTGTATTACCATTTTATGGCTCCTCTTCCCGTCTTTGTTTGGTGTTCTGAAGAACAAGAGGAGTAGCCATAATCTCTCCCTTCTAGTTTTGTCTTTGTAGAGTAAGGATGTAGCCGATTTAGCTCTGTTGTTATTTTCATCCCAGTTACCCTTCCCCATGCTAGAATTTAGTAAAAACTTTATATTTTAATCACACATGGACTCTCAAGTCTGAATTATCTTACTCAGGCTCTGCTGGGCTATCTTATCTCTGCTAAATACCATTTTTTCAATATCTCACCATCACCCAACAACCTGTGGCACTGTTGTCTGATTTCGCAGTCCAGTTTGGCTTCATTGTTTGTTGCTGTAATACTTCGCTGTATGTGGCACACTGTTTCACACTGTCAGTGTGAAAGATGCACTCGAAAGGAGCTCAATAAATGGACAAGAAATGGGGAGTTTTGTCTGCAGCTGCCAGGGGAGAGTGGCGGGGCTGCCCTCCTAGCAACTGTGGGGGAGCGGGGGAGCACCGAAGGTCAGAGGCAAAGGCTTGGCTTTCCTCCCTCTTCTTACTTTGCATCTTTTAAATTTAAAGCCCGGGGAAATGAAACACTGTCTCCCAGGGCAAGGTGCCAGACGACTGGTCTGCAAAAAAGATTCCCCAGGTGATCCAGGGTGTGTGTGCGCGTGTGTGTTCACAGCGCCACTGAGAAGCCCTGGAAGGACTAGTACTGAAGTAGACTGCCTCTGAGCGTGGAGGTTCTATCGAATCAGAACGGTAGCTCAGAAGCTTCAGTCAGGAGCAGAGCCTGAAGGACCCTGAAGGAGGAAGCGCCGGCTCCAGTGGCCAGCCCGCTGTTGGGGGGGGGGGGCGCCCAAGCCAGCCTCGCGTGGTTGCTTCACGGCCAGGTCCTGCTGCAAGGTCCCAAGGGGGGTGACTGACTGGGGGAGGCTTTGGTGCAAGACGGCTGTCCTTCCCCAGGAAGGCAGACTGGCGATCGATCGCCCCAAATCACGGCTGGTCTCCAGGCAACACGGCTGGTCTCCAGGCAACAGAGATCAATTCCTCCGGAGAAAATGGCTGCGTTGGAGGGTGGACTCCAAATCCCACCCTGAAGTCTCCAGGAACCTCCCCCCCCCCCAACCTAAAGCTGGCCACCCTACGGCAAGCCCACGGAGCCACTCTGCAGGAGCCCCAGAGACAGCCAGGCCCCGGGCAGGCCATTCACTCAGCGCCAGCCTGCCCACTCGGCCCACCTGGGCAATCGGCCAGGGTGCCCCAGCAGGGTCACGGAAAGAGGCTTGCCAGTGGCCGGCGGCAGCCCTGCGTGGCCCCCAGCCCGCCAGGCCCAGAGGAAGGATAGGAGAAGGGCAGCCCACCTCCGCCGTCCCCCTGCATCTCGGGGCCACCCGGGGTGGGTGCCCCCTACGGGGAGGGTGGCTGGTGTGCAGCAGGCCGAGGGCACCAAATTTGCTAGCCACCTGGGGGGCCTACAAGCTGGGCATGGAGGGCGAGGCCTTCCCTGCTGTTGTGGCCCCCCCAGCGCTGGAATCCGAGACTCAAGCGCATCAAGTGAAGCTAGGGGTGCCAGCGCCCAGGTGGGGCCTGGGGATCCCCCGGACTTAAGAGAACTTCCTTTGCTTACTTTGGGGGACCTGGCAGCCCTAAGTGCAGCTGATGGGCAGGAGACTCGGGATGCACAAACCGAAACACTTCTTGACACTGACGGTGGTGACTAAATGTGGATGTGGTGATGGCCACAGGAAAGAACAGCTTTAAAAGGAGATGAGACAGATTCGTGGAGGAGAGGTCTACCCGTGGCTACTACTAACCATGGTATTGGTGACTGAGGGGACCTCCCCCTTCAGAGGCAGCAAACCTCTGAATCTCAAAGCAACATCAGGATATCAGATCTCAGCCTCCCTGCCCTGTTGTTGGCCCTCCAGAGGGACTGGCTGGCCCCTGTGTGAGGCGGGATGCTGGACTAGAGGGACCCTCCGTGGTCTGACCCAGCAGGGCTCTTCTGAGGTTCTCATCAGGGGAAGGCCTCGGCCTCTCTGCCCTGTTGTTGGCCCTCCAGAGGGACTGGCTGGCCCCTGTGTGAGGCGGGATGCTGGACTAGAGGGACCCTCCGTGGTCTGACCCAGCAGGGCTCTTCTGAGGTTCTCATCAGGGGAAGGCCTCGGCCTCTCTGCCCTGTTGTTGGCCCTCCAGAGGGACTGGCTGGCCCCTGTGTGAGGCGGGATGCTGGACTAGAGGGACCCTCCGTGGTCTGACCCAGCAGGGCTCTTCTGAGGTTCTCATCAGGGGAAGGCCTCGGCCTCTCTGCCCTGTTGTTGGCCCTCCAGAGGGACTGGCTGGCCCCTGTGTGAGGCGGGATGCTGGACTAGAGGGACCCTCCGTGGTCTGACCCAGCAGGGCTCTTCTGAGGTTCTCATCAGGGGAAGGCCTCGGCCTCTCTGCCCTGTTGTTGGCCCTCCAGAGGGACTGGCTGGCCCCTGTGTGAGGCGGGATGCTGGACTAGAGGGACCCTCCGTGGTCTGACCCAGCAGGGCTCTTCTGAGGTTCTCATCAGGGGAAGGCCTCGGCCTCTCTGCCCTGTTGTTGGCCCTCCAGAGGGACTGGCTGGCCCCTGTGTGAGGCGGGATGCTGGACTAGAGGGACCCTCCGTGGTCTGACCCAGCAGGGCTCTTCTGAGGTTCTCATCAGGGGAAGGCCTCGGCCTCTCTGCCCTGTTGTTGGCCCTCCAGAGGGACTGGCTGGCCCCTGTGTGAGGCGGGATGCTGGACTAGAGGGACCCTCCGTGGTCTGACCCAGCAGGGCTCTTCTGAGGTTCTCATCAGGGGAAGGCCTCGGCCTCTCTGCCCTGTTGTTGGCCCTCCAGAGGGACTGGCTGGCCCCTGTGTGAGGCGGGATGCTGGACTAGAGGGACCCTCCGTGGTCTGACCCAGCAGGGCTCTTCTGAGGTTCTCATCAGGGGAAGGCCTCGGCCTCTCTGCCCTGTTGTTGGCCCTCCAGAGGGACTGGCTGGCCCCTGTGTGAGGCGGGATGCTGGACTAGAGGGACCCTCCGTGGTCTGACCCAGCAGGGCTCTTCTGAGGTTCTCATCAGGGGAAGGCCTCGGCCTCTCTGCCCTGTTGTTGGCCCTCCAGAGGGACTGGCTGGCCCCTGTGTGAGGCGGGATGCTGGACTAGAGGGACCCTCCGTGGTCTGACCCAGCAGGGCTCTTCTGAGGTTCTCATCAGGGGAAGGCCTCGGCCTCTCTGCCCTGTTGTTGGCCCTCCAGAGGGACTGGCTGGCCCCTGTGTGAGGCGGGATGCTGGACTAGAGGGACCCTCCGTGGTCTGACCCAGCAGGGCTCTTCTGAGGTTCTCATCAGGGGAAGGCCTCGGCCTCTCTGCCCTGTTGTTGGCCCTCCAGAGGGACTGGCTGGCCCCTGTGTGAGGCGGGATGCTGGACTAGAGGGACCCTCCGTGGTCTGACCCAGCAGGGCTCTTCTGAGGTTCTCATCAGGGGAAGGCCTCGGCCTCTCTGCCCTGTTTGTTTGGCCCTCCAGAGGAGCTGGTTGGCCACCGTGCAAGGGAGGACGCTGGACTGAGTGGACCACTGGTCTGACCCTGCAGGGCTCTTCTGATGTTCTTAGGTATAGTCATCACGGCTACTAGAAAGGTCTGTTTATGGCTTCTTAAAACAAAATTGTCTGGTCTCCTTTTGAAGCCATCTATAAGGACAGGACAACTCCTTGGAAACAAAACGCTCATGTAGCGGCCACTGTGGCACGAAGGGATTGCCAGAGGCCTTCCTGGAGGGGGGAGGGGGCCAGTGGGATGGGGTTTGCCGGATGCCAAAGGGACCGAATTCTTTCCTCGGCACCATCCCTGAATGGCCAGGGCAGAGTGGCTTGGGGGGGGGGCTCAACAACAAAGCCCCCCCTGCAGTGGGAGGAAGGCGTATGGGAGTCCAGGGAGGGCCCCATCAGCCCCTGCCCCTCCTGCTCTCTGCAACCCCCTCTCGTTCCCCATCGAATTAAAAGGGAATGGGAGCCCTCGTTTTCTCTGCACTGGAAGGAGACAAAAGGCAGGCAGCCAAAAACATCCCCCCCCGCCCCCCAGCCCTTTCACTTCCTTGACCTGAGCCTGGCCGGCCACCCCTGCTGGGGTCAGGGGCCTCTGGGGGGGGGGGCGCTGCTGCTGCTGCTGCTCCAGGGAAACTGGGCCTGGGGGAGGGGGGCACGCAGGCAAGCTGCCTCCACAGCCAGCAAGGGCCTCCTGGGAATCAGGACGGCTGTGGTGCGCCCCAGCCCTTCCCGTGTCCTCAGCGCCAAGCTCTGCCCCACACTCAAGAGTTCACTGGGGCAAGCCCGCGCAAGCAAGCCCAGAAAGGTGCCAGGTGACATCGCCGGCATGCCAAGCGGGCGATGAGTGGATTTTGTTGGGTTTCCAGGCTTCACGGCCTGCCCAGACAGAGCAGAAAGGAAACCAAGTGCCACCCACACCCTCGGGCCATGTCTAGCGGCTGCCTCCTCTCGGCCTCCCCCCTCCCCGGCCCTTGGCAGAGTAGAGGCAGGCTGTGGGATGCGGCAGGCAGACCCAGCTCTGCCAGGCCGGGCAGGTGTGGCGGGAGGAGTCTGTCCACACACCACAGGAGGGCAGGCGCCAGAGCGGTCGGCTTGACAAAGGCTTTTATTAGCGAGGGAAGGGGAGGAGGAGGAGGCAGTTCTAATTGAAGGCCCCACATTGCCCAAACAGGCAGGGGGGGGTGTGTCTTTTCATACAGGAGTAGCAATAAATACATCTAAACACCTCCTAACTACTGTGAGAGAAGACTGAGAAATGGTACACAAAGTCGCAGGAGCGGGGGGGGGGG
>NW_015161962.1:158360-163274 GCF_001447785.1 Gekko japonicus
GCCCATTCCAAAAAAAAAACCCCAGAAAAAGAGGCTTCACTCCCGGGTGTAGATCCTGGTGCAGACGACATCGTCGGCGGTCATTGTCTGGGGAAAAGAAAAGGAGCGGGTGTTGGGGGGGGGGGCGTGTCTCCTGGCTGCCCCCTTCTCAAGCCTCCCTTGGCACAGCCTTTCCAGAAAGGTCACCCTTGTGGGGCCAGGGAAGGGCAGGTCTCACCCACGCTGGCACCCTTCTCCTTGTGCCACAGCCCCAACACGGCCCAAAGGCTCGGGAAGACATTTTGTGAAGAAACCAGCAGCTGACCTGTGGCTCGAGCATCACAAGGCACAACAATCAATTCACTAACTCCTCTGAATTCCCCTTTTTGTCCCTGAGACCTGCCTCTCTCAGAGTCCGCCTGTGCGCCAAAAGGGAGGTTTGCGCTCTCTCTTCCGGGAAGAGATCGTGATGATAACGCCACAGCGAGACCAAGCAGCAGCTTCAGGAAGGGGGTGAGGCAAAGGCAGGGTGGGCACCCCATGGCCCGAGACCGCCTGCTCTGCCTCTGTAGAAGCACCGAGAGCTGGCCACGGGGTTGTCTGTGGGTGGGAGCTGACCCCCAGGGTGCAACTCTCACCTAGGCTTGCCAAGTCCCCCCGGGGGGCAGGGAAATCCCCGCCCCAGAGGCCCATTCCCCGGCGGCGGCAGATCGGGCCCCGGAGGGAACTCCACCCCGACCTGCACATCACCCAGAAGTGACGGGACCACGCCGGGCACACTGGGGGCAGGGCCACAGTCATCTCAGGAAAAACTCTTATGCTTTTCCCTCAGATGGTCGTGGCCCCGCCCCCAGGGTGCCCGGCGGCATCACATCACTTCCAGGTGACGTGCGCACACAAGCGCACTCCAACCACCAGCCGGGAGTCCCCCGCTGCGGCTCAAAAAGCACTTGGCAACCCTACTCTCACGTGACCTGTTATTGCTGCCGTTAATCTGGGTGATCTTCCTGCTATTAACATCTTGGTTTGGCTTACAGGCTTCCTACTATTTCTGTGTCAAAGGATGGAGTGATGGCCACAAGCATTAAAAGGGGATGAGACAGATTCATGGAGGAGAAGTCTATCAATGGCTACTGGCCATGGGGACCACCGAGGGGAACCTCCACATTCAGAGGCACTAATCCTTGGAAGCCCAGACCCAGGAGGCCACATCAGGGGAAGGGCCTCAGCCTCTCTGCCCAGTTGCTGGCCCTCCAGCGGAACCGGTTGGCCACTGATGGTCCCTCACTGAGTGATGGTCCCTCACTGGTCTGACTCAGCAGGGCTCTTCTGAGGTTCTTCTCAGGGGAAGGCCTCGGCCTCTCTGCCCTGTTGTTGGCCCTCCAGAGGAACTGGTTGGCCCCTGTGTGAGACG
The DNA here is from genome assembly GCF_001447785.1 of Gekko japonicus. Classification (NCBI taxonomy): domain Eukaryota; kingdom Metazoa; phylum Chordata; class Lepidosauria; order Squamata; family Gekkonidae; genus Gekko; species Gekko japonicus. The sequence goes on from NW_015161962.1 coordinate 159,754, forward strand.
GGAGGCTGGACTGGATGGACCCTCCCTGGTCTGACCCAGCAGGGCTCTTCTGAGGTTCTTCTCAGGGGAAGGCCTCGGCCTCTCTGCCCTGTTGCTGGCCCTCCAGAGGGACCGGCTGGCCACTGTGTCAGATAAACACAGAAAACACCGTGTTGAAATAATAAACACAATATTCACATGCACTTATAGCTAAATATATTTGATTTATATACACAGCATGAACTCTAGTGTATTGTAAACACTTTCAAACTACAACATCACATTTATCCTCCATCAGGAAGAAGACAGTTGGACTCTTCGTGTTATATAACTAGTCTCAAAGTGTTTGAAATGGGTTGTTGGAGTTTGAAAGTGTTTACAATACACTAGAGTTCATGCTGTGTATATAAATCAAATATATTTAGCGATAAGTGCATGTGAATATTGTGTTTATTATTTCAACACGGTGTTTTCTGTGTTTATCTAACTTAGCCGTGTTCCCTGTGGCCACTGTGTGAGGCAGGATGCTGGGCTAGATAAACCCTCAGTGGTCTAATTCAGCAGGGCTCTTCTGAGTTTCTTCTCAGGGGAAGGCCTCGGCCTCTCTGCCCTGTTGCTGGCCCTCCAGAGGGACTGGCTGGCCCCGGTGTGAGACGGGAGGCTGGACTGGAGGGACCCTCCCTGGTCTGACCCAGCAGGGCTCTTCTGAGGTTCTTCTCAGGGGAAGACCTCGGCCTCTCTGCCCTGTTGTTGGCCCTCCAGAGGGACTGGCTGGCCCCGGTGTGAGACGGGAGGCTGGACTGGAGGGACCCTCCCTGGTCTGACCCAGCAGGGCTCTTCTGAGGTTCTTCTCAGGGGAAGACCTCGGCCTCTCTGCCCTGTTGTTGGCCCTCCAGAGGGACTGGCTGGCCCCGGTGTGAGACGGGAGGCTGGACTGGAGGGACCCTCCCTGGTCTGACCCAGCAGGGCTCTTCTGAGGTTCTTCTCAGGGGAAGACCTCGGCCTCTCTGCCCTGTTGTTGGCCCTCCAGAGGGACTGGCTGGCCCCGGTGTGAGACGGGAGGCTGGACTGGAGGGACCCTCCCTGGTCTGACCCAGCAGGGCTCTTCTGAGGTTCTTCTCAGGGGAAGACCTCGGCCTCTCTGCCCTGTTGTTGGCCCTCCAGAGGGACTGGCTGGCCCCGGTGTGAGACGGGAGGCTGGACTGGAGGGACCCTCCCTGGTCTGACCCAGCAGGGCTCTTCTGAGGTTCTTCTCAGGGGAAGACCTCGGCCTCTCTGCCCTGTTGTTGGCCCTCCAGAGGGACTGGCTGGCCCCGGTGTGAGACGGGAGGCTGGACTGGAGGGACCCTCCCTGGTCTGACCCAGCAGGGCTCTTCTGAGGTTCTTCTCAGGGGAAGACCTCGGCCTCTCTGCCCTGTTGTTGGCCCTCCAGAGGGACTGGCTGGCCCCGGTGTGAGACGGGAGGCTGGACTGGAGGGACCCTCCCTGGTCTGACCCAGCAGGGCTCTTCTGAGGTTCTTCTCAGGGGAAGACCTCGGCCTCTCTGCCCTGTTGTTGGCCCTCCAGAGGGACTGGCTGGCCCCGGTGTGAGACGGGAGGCTGGACTGGAGGGACCCTCCCTGGTCTGACCCAGCAGGGCTCTTCTGAGGTTCTTCTCAGGGGAAGACCTCGGCCTCTCTGCCCTGTTGTTGGCCCTCCAGAGGGACTGGCTGGCCCCGGTGTGAGACGGGAGGCTGGACTGGAGGGACCCTCCCTGGTCTGACCCAGCAGGGCTCTTCTGAGGTTCTTCTCAGGGGAAGACCTCGGCCTCTCTGCCCTGTTGTTGGCCCTCCAGAGGGACTGGCTGGCCCCGGTGTGAGACGGGAGGCTGGACTGGAGGGACCCTCCCTGGTCTGACCCAGCAGGGCTCTTCTGAGGTTCTTCTCAGGGGAAGACCTCGGCCTCTCTGCCCTGTTGTTGGCCCTCCAGAGGGACTGGCTGGCCCCGGTGTGAGACGGGAGGCTGGACTGGAGGGACCCTCCCTGGTCTGACCCAGCAGGGGGCCCTTCTGGTGTTCTTCTGTGACATATGTTTTGTGTGAAGGAGACATGCTAAGGATCGGAGAGTCGGGGGCAGGGCCTGAGGGGAGCCGCCTCCCGGCTGGGTGAGGGAGCAGCAGAGAAAGAGGTCCTTACCAAGATGAGCTCCCCGTCGTTGGTCATTTCTCGGGTCCAGCCTGTCTTGGGTCCTTCTCCCTTCAGCAGCCTCTGCTCACACACCATCTTAGTGTCGCTCTCCCATCTGGCCAAGCTCTGCAAGGGAGGGAGACCCACATCCCTGAGAAGAGGCGTCTGGAAGCTGCCCACCCCACGGGAGAGGCGCTCCCACCCACAAAGGCTGGTGGATCCCGTGTCAACGCCAGGGATGCCCAGTCCAATCTGGGAACTTCCTGGAGATTTCGGGGCATGGGGCCCGGGGAGGACAGAGACCTCAGCAGAGGGCAGAGGGCCGCAGAGCCCACCTTCCAGAGAGGTCCCCGTCTCTCCGGGGAAAAGCCCTGGTCGCCCCGGGAGACCTTCGGGCCCTCCTCCTCCCTGGCCACGGGGTTGTCACATGGGAGGGGGGCTGGTGGAGGAAAGAGGCCCCCGTTGCTCCCCGGCAAAGTGCAGATTGGGGGCTTGTCGGGGCAGAGACCACCTGTGCAACTCGGGAAAGCAGCCCCCCCCCACCTTGCAGGGCCTCCCGTCCACCGTCTGCTCCTCAAACTCTTCGCCGACTTTGAAGCTGATCTCGGTGGTGCGCACGGTGGTGGAGGTCTTGATGTAGAAGCGCTCTCCGTCCTGCTTGATCTCCACCGCCGGCTTGGAGGCTGCGGCCACGGCGATCTTCCGGAGCATCACGTTGACCCCTGCAGGGAAAGAAACGCTCAGGCCAGGAGCGGGGCCGGGAGGGGGGGAGGGAGCCCCCCCACCCCGAGCTCTCCAGCGGGGTCTCCTGGGGCGGCCAGCCTGGGCTCCTCGGGAGGAGGGACTGGAGGCGGCACGGCCTTTCCTGGGAAGGGAGGTGGGTCCATTTCCCCGGGGGGGGGGTCCTCTTCTGCCTCCCAACCTGCCTCGTTGGGGGAAGGTGGTGGGGGAGGCAGCCTCACCAGAAAACAGGGGCTGTTGGCTGTCCCACAGCGTGGGGGAGGGGTGCAGTTGGTGCGCCCTGGGACCTCTCCCTGTCGGCCAGAGGGGCAGGGGGCCCCAAGACCTCCTCCGAGAGGCAGGCCCCCACACACACACACACACGGCCACCACGGGCAAAGGCAGCATCCGGCTTGCGGCAGCGGGGCAGGAGCAGTTTCTGGGAAGGGAAGGGGGACGCTGCCGCCGCTGCTGCGTGGAGAAAGGCCCTTTGTGCACGACTGAGGACACGGCAGGTCCTGTGGCTCCACAAGGGAGGACACGGGCCACCCTCAGTCCATCTTGGAAGGAAGGGGAAGCCAAGGAGGGCCCTCACCCTCGCCGGACGTTTTCTTATCCTGCCACATCCCCCCCCCCCCCCCCCTCTCCTCTCCCCCC
>NW_015161962.1:163329-166077 GCF_001447785.1 Gekko japonicus
CAAAGTGGCTGGCCTCCTCCTCCTCTCCTCCACGCCACGTCCCTTGGCAAACATGGCCACGTTTGGAGCCAGCTTGGTGTCGTGGTCGAGTGCGCGGACTCTAATCTGGGAGAACCAGGTTTGATTCCCCCACTCCTCCACTTGCACCTGGGCTGGATGACCTTGGGCAAGCCATAGCTCTGATAAGAGCTGTTCTTGAAATAGAGCCGTTTCTGTCAAGAGCTCTCTCAGCCCCCACCCACCCCACAGGGTGTCTGTTGTCTAATCTGGGAGAACCAGGTTTGATTCCCCACTCCTCCACTCGCACCTGCTGATGTGACCTTGGGCAAGCCCTAGTTCTGGCAAGAGCTGTCCTTGAAAAAGAGCAGTTTCTGTCAAGAGCTCTCTCAGCCCCCCCACCTGCCTCACAGGGCGTCTGTCTGTTGTGGGGAGGGGGAGGGGAAAGGGGTTTGTGAGCCCCTCTGAGACTCCTCCTTCGGGTAGTGAAGGGCCGTGGGGTATTGATCCAATCTCTTCCTCTTCGTCTTTAGAACCATAGAATTGGAAGGGACCTCGTCTAGTCCAACCGCCTGCACAAGGCAGGAGATTCACAAGTGCCTCCCCCTCCACACACACACACACACACCCCGCAGTGACCCCTCCCCCACGGCCAGACTGAAACCCCGCCCTCCCCAGGCTCCACCCCCAAATCTCCAGGAATCCCCCCTCCTGGGGTTGGCGGCCCGAGGGAGCAGTGTGGCTCCTCCCAGCTCCTCCGGGCAGGCAGGGACCTATGCTGTCTGTCTGTGTCTGTCTGTCTGTGTGTGGGGGTGGGGGGGGCCTGGCGAATGGGACCTGCCGGGTCTTGCTAAGGCAGAACCAGGCAGAGGCGGGTGGTGATCCTGGGGCAGGGCTGACTCCTGTCACCCTCCTTGACGGGAACTGTCTTCTCCTCCTCAGCATCTGGCGGGCAAGTTGCACAACCCCCTCCATCCAAAGAACCCATTGACACCCATTGGCAGAAGTGTGCAGTTGTGCAACAGGCTGACAGAACACAAAAGGACTCCGCGTCAGTCGCCCCGCTGAGTCCCCCCCCCCCAGGATCCCAGGCAGCTTCCAGTGGGGCAGCCCCACAGCTCTGGGGAGGGGGCTCTTGCGCAGTGGCGGGGCTCTGGCTTGGCAGGCAGAAGCCCCCCCCCCGTTCAGTCCCCAGAAGCATCGCAGGTTGCAAGGGCCTGGGGGAAGGGGGAGGGGGGGAGCAGGCGGACCTTGATGGAGCAAGGGGAGGGGGGCTGACTCGGGGAAAGGTGGCCCCCCCCCCGCATGATGTGTTCAGGCTCGAGGCCATGGGACTACTCAAGTGGTGGCGCCTCCTTTACTCTCCCCCCATTAGGGACAGAGTTTACAGTCAGATAAAACCAAGGGGGAGACTCCCAGGAAAACAGCGCTGCCGGATCAAGGCCTCACCTAGGATTGGGGGGGGGGGCCTTAAATGTGTTCCGTTCAGAGTCTAGGAACTCCTCAGCCTGCAGATGTTCCCTCTAAGCTGTGGAGTCTTGCGAGCAAAAATTATACTCTGTGAGCTCCTGGCATTGAAGTTGTGAGCCAGCGATTTGGCCGCTGCATCAATTAGTTGGTTCTGGAGCCCCATCCTTCCTGAGCGAAGACAGAAATGTGTGAGCCGGAGGCTAAAGAACTGTGAGCTAGGTCACACTCACTCAGCTCAGAGGGAACACTGCAGTGCAGATGAGTCTCTCCTTCCCCGGTCAGGCTGGGGCAGCAGGGGGCCCACGGGAGAGCCATCCATGGAGCCTCGCCCGTTTGGAAGGAGAAATGGGTGCAGACGTTCCGCCCCTCTCCCCCTCGGGGGACAGTTATTGTTAAAGGGAAAGGCTGTTGCCAAACCCAGGGCCCTGCCGAGGCACGGGCCGTGCCAAGTTTCCATCGGGAGGGAAGACCGGTTGCAAGATGTGAACAAAGGCTTTCGTTTCACGAAGGGAGTGGCGAGGTTAAGGCCCCGGTGCAAAAATGGCCGCCCGCTGGTAAGAACACAAAAGCACCCGCCGCTGGTCCTCAGGGGGGCTGCCCCAGAGCAGCGGCTTGGAATGTCACGCGCTCGGCCAGGCGAGGGAGAGTCAGCCCCCCCAACTGCCAAGGAGAGTCAGGGGGGGGGAGTTGTCCAGTTTCTCGGGCCGGAAGGCACAGCCTCCTGCCCCCGTGGAGAAAGGCCAACTGGCCCCAGCAAGGCAGGTGCCCCGGCCGGCTCCTCTCCTTGCCACGGTGGCACCGGGTGGGAGAGACGGGCAGAGAGCCACTCGTGGCCAGACAGCCAGTCCCGGGGCACCCAGCCCAGCGGACACCCCACGGCCAGAACCCCTGGCTCTGCTGGTGGGCGCGGGTCCCCTTGGGCGGCCCTGGCCAGCTCCCATCGATAGCCAGCAGCAGCGGGGCACCCTCTGTGGCTCCAGAGAAAGGGGGGGGAATCTGTCTAAAACCCCTTCCTCGCCTTGCCTGGCCCAGCCTGCCCCGGCCACATCCAAGCAGAGGAGACCCACCTAGCTTGTCAGCGCTGGCTCTGGAAACATCTCTCCTTGATCCTGGGCCTCTCCAAACAGCCCCAGCCCAGAGAGGCGTGGGGGGGAGGGGGGAGGGCTCTCTCTCTCTCTCCCTCCAAAATGTAAAGATGCCCATAAAACTCCTCCCTAGGCAAGCACCAAGGCCGGGCTGCTGCCTCCGCGTGGGGAAGATGGAGGGGTTGGGGGGGGGCGG
>NW_015161962.1:166593-168038 GCF_001447785.1 Gekko japonicus
GGGGGTGGGCCAGGGGACTCAGAAAGAGGGAAGGCTCCATTGTTCCAGAGCCTGTGCGCGAGGTGAGGGGGGGGGCCTCCCTGGTTCCCACTTCTCCGGGGTGGGCCACCCTCTGGCACTTTCACTGGGGGGGGGGAGGAATCGGCTGTCCTTCTTGCCGAAAACCAAGGGGTGTCTGAATTCACCCCCCTCCACCCCTCCATTGTTCTCAGGCTGGGATGAAGCCAGAATGGCCCCCCTCCCCTTCTGCTAGTTCCCATCAGGGGGCTCCACACACACACACACACCCCGCAGACCCAGACAGCCCGGCCCGATGGAGAGAAGGGCTACCACATCTGTGAGCTGCTCTTGGATCTGGCTCTCAGCCCCCCAGCTGGGCCACGGCCACTCTTCTGAAGGAAGCTGGCACAGGAGTCTGGGGCTGTGTGTGTGTGTGGGGGGGTCTCCTCTGGGCAAGCCACCCCCCCCAAAGAGGACATGAGACTTGGTTCTCCTCCCCCTCCCCCCAGGGCTCCAGCCTGGCGGGGTGGGCACTGGCCCTTTGGGGCCCCTGCAAGCAGCTCCACAGCAGAGGGGCGGCCTGAGGTGGGCAGGGTCAGCAGCACTCCGACCCCTCCACCCACCCTGCCTGTCCCCACAGTTCTCCAACTGACCAGATGACCTGCAAGGTCCCTCCCCACTCCGCTCCCACCTTCTACGGTGGTTCTATGATCTCCCAGGTCCGAGGGGACAGCTCAGAGTCCGGACCCAGGGACACCTGGAGCTGCCTTCCGTCCAGGTCAGTCTCTTCTGCTCAGAGTGGCCGTCGCTCTCCAGGGTCTCCGGGAGAAAAAGGTCTTTCTCACCTCCTCCTGCCTGGTCCTTGCAGCCGGAGATGCTGCCGGGGGACCTTCTGCTGCGTGGCCCTCTGTAGGCCCTGCCTTCCCCTGCCAGTGCCCCCCCCTCCAGCCCCAGGGCCTCTCCACTCGCCCTTGGGCAAGCCGTGACTCCGTCTCCCCCAGCCCCAGGGCGCCTCTTTTAGCCGGCAGGCAGGTGGCTTCTGCTCCAGAGGGGTGGGGAGCCCCCAGCTCTTGGCCCAATGGATGGAGCTCTGCCTGGATCTCGTGACAGCCCCGTCCCCGGCAGAGGGGGACCGGAGGAAGCCACCCTCTGCTGCTGCGGCTGCTGCTGCTGCTGGACCTTCCTTTCCACCTGCAGGGTGGGGCCAGGCGGGATGCCCCCCCCCATCCCTCCCTCCCTCGTCTCTGGGCCCCCCCCCCCGGGCTGAGTGAGGATGCTGCGGGCCTGGGAATGGCGGAGGGAGGGGGCCGGCCTTGCGTGGAGACCACCAGGGAGCCTCCGCCCCACCTTCCCCTCTGACCAGCTGCCACTCACAGCGGGAGGAGAGACCCTGGGGGGCACCCCCCCCAGCCCCCTTCCCGGCCCCATCGCCTCCGACCGACCTG
>NW_015161962.1:169225-174224 GCF_001447785.1 Gekko japonicus
GGGAGGAGGGAGGAGGGAGGAGGGAGGGAGCCCCCCCCAGGAGAGATCCCCTCCCCCTCCCCCCTTCCCCAGCCCGGTCTTCCCCGGCAGCGCCCTCGGGAGATGGCAACCCACCCACTTGGGTCTCGGGCACGACTGCTCTCGGCCGGGGGGGGGGGCTGACCCACCGCCCCAGGGCGTCCGTATTTATTTCTTCCCTTATTTATAGCCTGCCTGCCTGCCTCACCCAGACTATGGATGAAAACGCTGTAAGGAGACACCAGAAGACCAGCGGTGGACAATGCCGCCCCCCCCCCCCCCCCCCACCCGGGGGAGACAATCCCCCCCCCCCCCCCCCGCAGGCAAGGGGCACTACAGACATCGCCCTGCCCTGGAAGCAAGATGGTCCCTGCCAGGCAGCACCCCAGGCCTGTCCCATCACGGAGGCGCCTAAAGCTGCCCTTGGACTAAACGGGGCAGGGGGGACATCTGTCCCTCCAGGTCAGAACTGCCGGCTCAGACTGTCAGCAGCTCTCCTCCGGGGTCTCCGGCCGGCCAAGAACCGCCTCTCACATCCCCTCCTGCCTGGCCCTCCTAACTAGAGAGGCTGGGCCTTGACCCTGGGACAGATTCCTCACACAAAGCAGAGGCTCTGCCCCTGAGCCTCCACACACCCCTCTCACCAAAACACCAAGCCCCCTCCTCACTGACTCACACCACCACCCCCTTGGTCCACCAGGGTCACTGCGGTCTACGCCAACTGGCAGCCGCTCTCCAGGGTCTCCCGCAGAGGTCTGGCCCTTTGAACTGCAGGCACAGTAGGTGCCCTGCCACCAAGCCACGGCCCCGCCCCTCCAATGGCTCCCCCCTTCTACCACAGCCCTTTATAAAAAAGCCCTTCTGGACTTTTCAGCACTCTTCTTTCTAAGAACCTCAGAAGAGCCCTGCTGGGTCAGCCCAGGGAGGGTCCCTCCAGTCCAGCCTCCCGTCTCACACGGGGGCCAGCCAGTCCCTCTGGAGGGCCAGCAACAGGGCAGGGAGGCCGAGGCCTTCCCCTGACAAGAACATCAGAAGAGCCCTGCTGGGTCAGCCCAGGGAGGGTCCCTCCAGTCCAGCCTCCCGTCTCACACGGGGGCCAGCCAGTCCCTCTGGAGGGCCAGCAACAGGGCAGGGAGGCCGAGGCCTTCCCCTGACAAGAACATCAGAAGAGCCCTGCTGGGTCAGCCCAGGGAGGGTCCCTCCAGTCCAGCCTCCCGTCTCACACGGGGGCCAGCCAGTCCCTCTGGAGGGCCAGCAACAGGGCAGGGAGGCCGAGGCCTTCCCCTGACAAGAACATCAGAAGAGCCCTGCTGGGTCAGCCCAGGGAGGGTCCCTCCAGTCCAGCCTCCCGTCTCACACGGGGGCCAGCCAGTCCCTCTGGAGGGCCAGCAACAGGGCAGGGAGGCCGAGGCCTTCCCCTGACAAGAACATCAGAAGAGCCCTGCTGGGTCAGCCCAGGGAGGGTCCCTCCAGTCCAGCCTCCCGTCTCACACGGGGGCCAGCCAGTCCCTCTGGAGGGCCAGCAACAGGGCAGGGAGGCCGAGGCCTTCCCCTGACAAGAACATCAGAAGAGCCCTGCTGGGTCAGCCCAGGGAGGGTCCCTCCAGTCCAGCCTCCCGTCTCACACGGGGGCCAGCCAGTCCCTCTGGAGGGCCAGCAACAGGGCAGGGAGGCCGAGGCCTTCCCCTGACAAGAACATCAGAAGAGCCCTGCTGGGTCAGCCCAGGGAGGGTCCCTCCAGTCCAGCCTCCCGTCTCACACGGGGGCCAGCCAGTCCCTCTGGAGGGCCAGCAACAGGGCAGGGAGGCCGAGGCCTTCCCCTGACAAGAACATCAGAAGAGCCCTGCTGGGTCAGCCCAGGGAGGGTCCCTCCAGTCCAGCCTCCCGTCTCACACGGGGGCCAGCCAGTCCCTCTGGAGGGCCAGCAACAGGGCAGGGAGGCCGAGGCCTTCCCCTGACAAGAACATCAGAAGAGCCCTGCTGGGTCAGACCAGGGAGGGTCCATCTAGTCCAGCATCCCGTCTCATGCAGGGGCCAGCCAGTTCCTCCAGTTCAGCCTCCTGTCACACACACAGTGGCCAGCCAGTTCCCCCTGGAGGGCCAGCAACAGGGCAGAGAGGCCGAGGCCTTCCCCTGAGAAGAACCTCAGAAGCGCCCTGCTGGATCAAACCAGGGAGGGTCCATCTACTCCATCCCCCCATCTCCACTGTAAACCCCTCTCCTCGTGTCTCCCCCACCTTACCTTTCCTTTTTCTCAACTACGACCTCCAAATCCCCAGCCTCCGAGGAAAGGCACTCCCTCATCCTCTCGGCTGCCCCCTTCTGCACTTTCTCCAGCTCGGCAATGTCCTTCTTGAGACAGGAGGACCAACGCTGTACACGGTCTTTCAGAAGAGGCCGCTCCAGAGATCTATAAAGGGGCATTACAATATGGATCATTTTATTCCTAGTCCTTTTCCTAACAATCCCCCGCAGAGAGTTTGCTCCTTTTCTCCACTTCTGCACAGTGCCTCCACATTTCCACTACGACCCCCAGGTCTCATTCAGACTCAGTCTCAGCGAATTCAGGCCCCCGTCAGCATATATCTAAAATTAGGGATTTTGGTTCTAATATGGCCCTACACTTACCTATGTTGAACTTCTAATTCCACATTGTTGCACACCTGGAGCTCTTCACAAGCCACCTTGGTTTTAGAACATAAGAACATAAGAGAAGCCAATGTTGGATCAACCAATGGCCCGTCCAGTTGAACACTCTGTGTCACACAGTGGCCAAAAATACTAGGTGCCATCAGGAGGTCCAGCAGTGGGGCCAGGACACTAGAAGCCCCTCCCACTGTTGCCCCCCTTCCCCCAGCACCAAGAAGACAGAGCCTCACTTGCCCCAGACTGAGAGTTCCTATCCTTACCTTCTGGCTAATGGCCACTGATGGACCTCTGCTCTTAACATAAGGACATAAGAGAAGCCAATGTTGGATCAACCAATGGCCCGTCCAGTTGAACACTCTGTGTCACACAGTGGCCAAAAATACTAGGTGCCATCAGGAGGTCCAGCAGTGGGGCCAGGACACCAGAAGCCCCTCCCACTGTTGCCCCCCCCAAGCACCAAGAGGACAGAACCTCACTTGCCCCAGACTGAGAGTTCCTATCCATACCTTGTGGCTATAGCCACCGACGGACCTTTGCTCTTCACATAAGGACATAAGAGAAGCCAGTGTTGGATCAGGCCAATGGCCCGTCCAGTCCAACACTCTCTGTGTCACACAGTGGCCAAAAATACTAGGTGCCATCAGGAGGTCCAGCAGTGGGGCCAGGACACCAGAAGCCCCTCCCACTGTTGCCCCCACCCCTGAAGCACCAAGAAGACAGAGCATCACTTGCCCCAGACCGAGAGTCCCTCTCTATACCTTGTGGCTAATAGGGGCCACTGATGGACTTCTGTTTTCACGCTCCAGAATAATGTGGTATCCTCTGCAGACTTGGCTTCTCCACTCTTACCCCAGTTCTGAATCCTTTTGGGTTACATGATGGGACTAGTCCCAATACAGCTCTTTGTTGTCCCCCCAACTCTCCCTCCCTTCCGTTGAGAAAATTGTCCCATTGGTCCCTACTCTCTGCTTCCTACCGCTTAACCACGGTAGATGCCATATTCTTGGACATCCATAAGGCTTTGGACAAGGTACCTCACCAGAGGCTCCGTCCTGAGTAAAGTTTGCAGTCATGGGATAAAAGAGGACCTGTCTTCTTGTCCTGTGATTGCTAAGCTTCCTCAGGGGTCTCTAGTGAGGTACCCGTCCAAAAGCCTCATAGAGGTCCAAGGATGTGATTTCTACCAGATCGCTGGCTTAGCAGCCTGCTCAAAGGAACTCCCAAAAGGTGGGCGGGGCAGGACTTCCCTCTGCAGGTGCCCTGCGGGTTCCCCCACGGCAGCAGGCTTTGTCCTTGTGGTGGTGGAAAGCTCTGTCAAGTCACAGCCAACTTGTGGCGACCCCTGCTGGGGTTTCCGAGGCGAGAGATGTTCGGGGGGGGGGTTGGCCATCCCCTGGCTCCGCGTCATGAGGACCCTGGGCTGCCTTGTGGTCTCCCATCCAAAGACTAACCAAGACTGGCTCCGCTCAGCTTCTGAGAGCTGACAAGATCGGGCTCGCCTGGGTCAGGGCGCTTTGTTCCTAAATGTGCTTCATAATTCCCTGGGTAAACCTTCCATTTTTTAAAAGATGCCTTTTCGCCTTTTATGACTTCCTTGATGTAAGTTGTTAACCATGCGGGCATCCTTGTAGATGTGGCAAATACCTCTGGCAACCTGGGAAATGTACTCCGTCTGGACCTCAATTCCTGTGGTTTTAAAGAGCTCTGAAGCGTCTTCTAGTGATTTGGCGCCCTCAAATTTCCCTCGTGGCTTCCTCCAAACTCGGCCTCTCATTTGTGTAAATCAAATGTTTGTTAAATCAAATATGACTGTTATGGGCTTTCGGGGAAACTTTGCATTGACGTGAACACTCAACCCAGTAGGACTGTGGTCACTCGTCCCATTTGGGCAACAGCATGTACAGTCCAAGATCATAGAATTATAGAATCATGGAGTTGGAAGGGACCTCCAGGGTCATCTAGTCCAAACCCCTGCACAAGGCAGGAAATTCACAAATACCTCCCCCTCCACACCTGCAGTGACCACACCGCTGTTCTATGCCCAGAAGATGACAAAAAAAACCCTTGCAGGATCCCTGGCCAAACCGACCCAGAGAATGATGGCTTCCTGACCCCAAAGTGACTGGCCATCAGCATTTCCCTGGGCGTATAAGAAAGGGCCACAAGAGCTAAGCACTGAGGCAACCCTTCCTGCCCTCCCTCTCTCATGATCTGGCTAAATTCACAGAATCCGCATTGCTGTCAGATGTGGCCACCTAGCCTCTGTTTGAAAACCTCCCGAGAAGGAGAGCCCACCACCACCTCCCGAGGAAGCCTCTTCCACTGAGGAACC
>NW_015161962.1:174261-176201 GCF_001447785.1 Gekko japonicus
ATTAGATCACTAATCTTCTGGTTGGCTCTGTGACCAACGGTTCCATTGCACAATCATTTACAACGTCTATGAACTTCATTTCAGCAGCATGACTCAAGCACACCGTTGCCCGGTCAAGCTGAGGGTAGCTGAAGTCAGCCCAAATTGCAACTTTCCTGCTTTACTCCTCTCCCTTATTTCCTTCTACCTCTTGATGAGAGCCTCAAAGGTGTGATTGGGGGTGGTGGTGATGGTACACCCCAACTTTCAAGTGACCCTGAGGCTCTGGCATCTCCAGCCCTAGTGATTCCATGGGGGTTAGGGTATTCTCTCACGTTTCCTAGCTGGCTTGACCCTACACCCACTGGGTAGGAATGGACTGTGGAGGAACGAACGGGGCATCCCCTCAGGTCCCAGGAGATCAGAAAAGCCCCACGGCTGTCCCAGGTCTCTGCCTGGCGAAGCAAGCCTTTCCCTCATTTTTCTTCTTCAGGGTTATGCCACTTCTCTCTGGGGAGTCACGGCTGCCACCAACAGATCACAAAGAGCATCTCCTGCTAGAGAGATCTGTACCTCAAGCACTCTGTGTGTGGCCATTTAAAGGCTCTGCCTGGTTGCCACTTCTCCCGCTCGGCTCCTACCGGCCAGCACAGGGACAATCCATTCACACATTCACATTTTTCAGCCGCTAAGCTCAAAAGATGGTGAGCTGTCCCACTGCCCCTCCCTTTTGCCATCCTTTGGAAAGTGGGACCACAGATATTCGGATCCGAGTGTTCAAAATATTAGTTAAACAAACACAAATAAAAAGAGTACACACGCGGTCTGTTCAGGCATCAGTCTGAGCAAGGATACAAAGAAAAGGCACAAAGCCTGAACTCTGTATTTAGCCTGAACGATGATCAGTTAGGATAGGCTGGAGGTCTTGAAGATGCAGGATACAGAGGTCCGTCATTACTTTCACAGTCACAGTTGGGACTCCTCTCCATTGTCCTTTGACACATAGAATCATAGAGTTGGAAGGGACCTCCAGGGTCATCTAGTCCAACCCTCTGCACAATGCAGGAAATACACAAATATTTATTTTTATTTATTTATTACTTCTATTTACACCCCGCCCTCCCCACGAGCAGGGGCATAATACCTCCCCCTCCACACCCACAGTGTCTCCTGTGACTTCTAGCACTGGCATACTGGCACCTGTGGCATATTTCCCTCTCCAGCAGTCCTCGCCTTGCTCAGCCCTTTGGCCCACGCCCCTGGCCCTCCTTTGCTGGCCTGTTCACACACTCAGGTTCTCTCCCACTCTGACCAAGACTGCCCCAAGCCTTGAACCCCCCCCCCCGCAACAGCACGAGTCCCCCAGAAAAGCAGAGGCTTCCCAGCTCCTTGTCATTCTGCACAGGAGGAGGAGGAGGAGGAGGAGGAGCAGTCTTAGTGACGGGGCACTGCAGGACTGCTGCCCTTTCTGCCACCCTCCTGCCACAACCCCACACAGGGAGGGACAGAGTGGGGGCTGCGGATCGGTGCAGCCGGCCCTGCTTGTCCTGGCCCCGGGACACCAGTGATGCCAGCGTGCCCCGGCACGGAAAGTCCACCCAGCAAGAGGCTTGGGGTGTGTGTGTGGCATAGCTGCCCTCTGTGCCTCGCGTGCCCCAGTCCCGAACTGCATCCTGACCCCCCCCCCCATGAAGCACCAGGCTGCAGCCGCCAGCAGGGGACATGCAGGGAGGCAGGCGGCTCTGTCTTCCTTCTCGCCCATGCTTCCTAACTGTAAGGTGGCGTTGGCGGCAGCACCGGGCCTGGGCTCCCTATCGTCCTCCTCCTCCTCCCCCTCCTCTCTGCATTGCGAACGGCCCCTGCCTGCCCTCAGCATACCGTCTGCAGAGAAACAAAAGAAAGCATTCCAGCAAAGAGACACCGATCCTTTGGGGGGCAGTGGTGGCGGGGGGGGGCGGGGG
>NW_015161962.1:176212-177072 GCF_001447785.1 Gekko japonicus
TGAGCAGATGTAATAAAATCTTATGTCTTCTCCAAAGCATGTGCTGGTGATGGGATGTGCTCCCAAAGAAAGCCTGCACAAAAAGACCCCGCAGGCTAGGAGGCCGGGCCCAAAGAGATATGCATTCGACGGGGCGGTGGGGGGGGGAGAAAGCGTCTCATATCAGACTCAAGATGTGGAATTTGTGTTCTTTTCAAGCACAATCCTAGAGAGCAATCTGGTATTAAGTAACTCTGCATGTTGGACTCTGCCAGGCAGACTGTAGCAGCAGCCAAATAGATTTCAGGAAGAAAACCAGACAGGACACAAGTGCTGGACTCAGCCAGGACTGGCTGGCTGCTCTTCAGCCCTCCCTTCTGAGGGGAAGCCACCTCCCCAATGGTCTGGCAGCACCAACAGCCACCCAATCGTGGCAAAACAGTGGATCGAAGTGGAAAGGGCAGGGAGGGAGAAGAAAGAGCCTACCCCATCCCATCGTCCTGTAAGATTTGTTTCTCATGCACAGAAAACAAGACCTTTCGAGAGTGGCTCAATGGCTCAAATCGAGTCACAGAATCATAGAGTTGGGTGGGATCTTTGGGGTCATCTAGTCCAACCCCTTGCACAATGCAGGAAATTTACAACTACCTCCCCCTCCACACATCCCCAGTGACCCCTGCTCCATGCCCAGAAGATGACCAAAACCCCTCCAGGATCCCCAGCCAAAGTGGCCTGGAGGAAAATTGCTTCTTGACCCCAGCGTTGCATTCAGCCTTTCCCTGGGTGTAATGTATCCGCCATTACCACGTGCGCGACCGTTGGGCCATGCGGTCAAGCACAAGCCCAGAGCTTCGCTCCTGCAGAACAATAGCGGAGCGGAT
>NW_015161962.1:181302-181438 GCF_001447785.1 Gekko japonicus
TTTCAAGCACAATCCTAGAGAGCAATCTGGTATTAAGTAACTCTGCATGTTGGACTCTGCCAGGCAGACTGTAGCAGCAGCCAAATAGATTTCAGGAAGAAAACCAGACAGGACACAAGTGCTGGACTCAGCCAGG
>NW_015161962.1:181890-202094 GCF_001447785.1 Gekko japonicus
ACGTGCGCGACCGTTGGGCCATGCGGTCAAGCACAAGCCCAGAGCTTCGTTCCTGCAGAACAATAGCGGAGCGGATCCTAGCCCGCACCAACCAGAGGGCCAGGTCCGCGGCCGAGAGCCAATGGGACTCTCGGCCACTGTAAATAACCTATAGGGTCACTAGGGGGTGTGTTTTGGTGGTGGGGTTCTGAGCATATATACCGGCCTGCGTGCCGGGGTTCCTTGTCTTGTTCTTCACCAATAAAGTACTCTTTGCTGAATCACTCCACGTTTCCGAGTACTTTTCACTGGGCATGTAAGAAGAAGAAGAGATTGGATTTATACCCCATGGCCCTTCACTACCCAAAGGTATCTCAGAGCGGCGGACAAACTCCTTTCCCTTCCCCTCCCCACAACAGAAAGACACCCTGTGAGGTCAGTGGGGCTGAGAGAGCTCTTGACAGAGACTGCTCTTTTTCAAGGACAGCTCTTATCAGAACTACGGCTTGCCGAAGGTCATCCAGCCAGGTGCAAGTGGAGGAGGAGTGGGGGATCAAACCCAGTTCTCCCAGATTAGAGTCCGTACACTTCACCAGGACACCAAGCTGTCTTACAAACTCCTTTCCCTTCCCCTCCCCACAACAGAAAGACACCCTGTGAGGTCAGTGGGGCTGAGAGAGCTCTTGACAGAAAGGGCTCTTTTTCAAGGACAACTCTTGTCAGAACTACGGCTTGCCCAAGGTCACATCAGCAGCTGCAAGGGGAGGAGTGGGGGAATCAAACCCGGTTCTCCCCGATTAGTGTCCGCGCACTTAACCACTACACCAAACTGTAAAAAAGGACTGACAAGAACTAGGCACTGTGGCAACCCTCCCTGCCCTCCCTCTCATGACCTGCTTCAGTTCACAGAATCCGCATGGCTGTCAGATGGCCATCCAGCCTCTGTCTGAGAACCTCCACAGGAGGAGAGCCCTCCACCACCTCCAGAGGAAGCCTGTTCCACTGAGGAACCGCTCCAACTGTCAGCAAGTTCTTCCTCATGTTTAGCCAAAAACTCTTCTGATTTAATTTAATTTAAACCCGTTGGTTCTGGTCCGACCTTCTGGGGCAACAGAAAACAACTCCGCACCATCCTCTCTATGACAGCCCTTCAAGTCCTTGAAGATGGTGATCGTATCTCCTCTCCGTCGTCTCCTCTCCAGGCTAAGCACACCCAGCTCCTTCAGCCTTCCCTCACAGGACTTGGTCTCCAGACCCCTCAGCCATCTTCGTTGCCCTCCTCTGGACACACGGTCCAGCTTCTCCATGTCCTTCTTAAACTGTGGCGCCCAAAACTGAACACAGTTCTTCAAGTGAAGTCTGACCAGAGCAGAGCAAAGCGATGCCGTCGTCACTTTGCGTGAGTCCAGGAGCACCTCGGAGACTCAGAGCTCCCACCATCAGAGACGAGGGTTTCGAGAGCCAGGGAACTTCTTACCAGAAGGTGCTGAGCGTACCTCCGCAGGGAAATGGGTTTGGAGTTCCCAGGATCAGACTTACAGAGACACTTCTTGAATGCAGCCCAGTCAGCCTGGTGTGGTGGTGGGGAGCCGTGGAGAGCCGGGCCTGGATCCCCACTCCTCCTCCTCCTCCTCCTCCACATGAAGCCTGCTGGGTGGCCTTGGGCCAGTCACAGTTCCCTCAGGACTCCCTCAGCCCCACCTGCCTTGCGAGGTGCCTGTTGTGGGGAGAGGAAAGGAAGGCGGTTGGAAGCTGCTTTGAGACTCCTTTGGGCAGAGAAGGGTGGGGAATAAAAACCCACTCTTCTTAGTCTCTTTGTAAGTTGGGGACTTCCTGTATTCCTTTTTCAGACTGGGTTGTGTGGGAACGGGGGGGGGAGGTTCCCCCACCCTTGACTTTTGCCCTGGATCCCCGGATCACTACGCCCCTGGGCAGGAGAGGCTGTCCCAGGGGTATGTGGGTCTGAGGCCATGGAGGGCTTTGTTGGGGATCACCAGAGCCTTCGGCTGTACTCAGTCGCTGATCAGAACCCAGCGGAGTGACTGCAGGACAGGTTTGAGTCCAGATGCCCAAAAGGATCAGTTTTGTTTCTCATCATTCCGCTTCCCTTGCTTCCCATAGATATGGGGGGGGGGGTTATTCCTCAGGGGAGTGCACGGATGTTTGAAGTGAATGCCTCTAGAAGCCATAACATTCTTTAAGCTGTGCGCCCCAAAGACAGTTCTCATGAGAGTTGGCCTTGGCGTCTTCTTCACCAGGCTAGGCTGTAGATAAGGCACCCTATATCTGTCAGGGTTGCCAGTAGGGGCTGATTGGTGACATATGCGTGAGGTGTGGGGTGTAATTTGTATTACCTTTATTAGGGGCTTTTGTGCGCCTTTTTTAAAGTTCTGACACAGAGTGTCTATCCTGCAGTAAGCATATCTCAATAAGCTTATGGAATCATAGAATGTTAGCGTTGGAAGGGACCTTGCAGGTCATCTAGTCCAACCCCCTGCACTCTGCAGGAGCACAGCCGAGAAAGATAGCCCTACAGCATACCCGAAAGATGGCCGTCCAGCCTCCTCCGCTTGAAAACGCCCAGCGAAGGAGCCTCCACCACCTCCTGAGGCAGACTGTTCCACTGCTCAACAACTCTTACAGTTAGGGAGTGTCTCCTGATATTTAGCCGGTAACGACTCCCTTGTGATTTTGTTGGAGTTTCAAGTTGTTGGAGTTTCAAGTTCAGTCATTACAGAGTTAAGTGTCGTTTGTCAGGAAACAGGATGTTGCGTTACATAATGTATTCTACTGCGGGAAAGTTTGAGGGAGTTGCTTAGTCTAATGAAGTGACCTGTAGCCTTTGTATTGGTCAACTAACAACTTGTTTGTGGAAATGCTTTGATCTAGCATTAATGTATTCACAAGCTTTATGGCCCTTTGTGTGAAGCACACAGGAAGTGCTCTCTTGAAGCCGCTCCGTAGATAGGAAAGATGTAGGTGTTAGTATGTAGTGCTGAAAGTAACTGCAAGTATGTAACCTTTTGTTTTATTTCTTTTTTATCCAAAGTACCCTACCCATGCTTTATTTTGTTTTGTAGTAAAGATATTTTTCTTTTAAGTAATGTGACTCTTGTGTTTGCAAAAACGACCATCGATCTTGAATCTCTGAATCTCAACAGATTTCCACCCATTAGATCTAGTCTTGCAATCTGGAGCAAGAGAGAATAGATCCGCTCCATCTTCTACATGACAGCCCTTCAGATACTTGAAGACTGCAATCGTGTCCCCTCTAAGCCTTCTCTTTCCCAGGCTAAACAGACCCAACTCTTTCAGCCTTTGCTCGTAAGACTTGGATTCCAACCCTCTCACCATCCTGGTTGCCCTCTTCTGCACACGCTCGAGCTTGTCGACATCCTTCCTCAAATGTGGTGCCCAAAACTGGACACAGGACTCCAGGTGAGGCCGGACCATAGCAGAAGAGAGCGTAACGACCACCTCCCGGTGATCTGGACACGAGGCTTCTTCTGTGGATGCATCCTAAGATTCACCTGGCTTAAGTGTGTTGTGGAGAGTGTCTTAACTGGGAGACCTGACACCAGGGGCACCTTTAAGACCCACATGGTTGAATTCTGGGTATACGTTTTCATGTGCAAATCTGATACCCAGATTAAGCCCTTGTTGGTCTTAAAGGTGCCCCTGGACTCAAACTCTGCTCTGCTGCTTCAGACCAGCCCGGCTACCCCCACCTGGATCGACCTGCAGAGAACAGGTGTGATCCTCCTGGAGCTACTCAGCGTTCTGCACCAACTAGAGTCTCTGAGCTGACTTCAAGGGCAGGCCTATGCAGAGTGCAGTACAGTAGTCCAACCTTGTGTTTAATGTGACCCAGATCCACGTTGCTAGGCTGAGGAGGTCAAATAAGGAGCCATCTTCTGGGACAAATTAAGGCAGAAGGAAGGCTTT
Organism: Gekko japonicus; assembly: GCF_001447785.1. Taxonomy (NCBI): domain Eukaryota; kingdom Metazoa; phylum Chordata; class Lepidosauria; order Squamata; family Gekkonidae; genus Gekko; species Gekko japonicus. The sequence continues at coordinate 185,815 of NW_015161962.1, forward strand.
CTGCAGCTGCCTTAACTTGCTCCTCCATTAATAAATCTTGTCCCAGCGTAACCCCCCCCCAGGGAGGGGCTCTTAGCTGAGTCAGAGAGCAGCGTCAGCTGGACCTCACCCCAGGAGAGGAGCACGGCCTTCAGCCTTCCCGTCTCGTATTCCCTCTCACTCGGCAGGATTCCATGTCAACTCCTTCATCCTTGGCCACTTAACCGCGGCAGTCGGGCAGCGGTTGGGGCCTCCGCAGCATCACCCGGAAGTTTGGCTAAGGCAAGGGAGCATGCCGATGGCCGCCCGCCTGCCGCAAAACCATAACTGATTCCTCCTGAGAGAGGCCTGAGGGGGAGGGGGGGGTTGTCCATGTTGATTTTGCCCTTCTCCCCAGAGGCCCTGAAGGCAGCTCACCACTGATGCATAAAAACAACCGGAACACATCCTCCTCATCGTAGTCTGGGGACCATGATTGGATCGTCATTCTGGGGAATCTCCAGGCCCCACCCGGAGGCTGGCAAACAAACCTACATTCAGACCACGAAGACTGGGACACACAGCTGATTCCCACCTGACACCCCCCCCCCCAAATGCCCATTGCAAAATGTGCCCCTTCCGTTGGAAACCTCCATTCTCCCACTCGTTCTGAAGGTGCAGATTTGCGCATGGTCAAGATGTGCGCTTTGAAGATCTCCCAGGCTGTCTTTCCTGTCCACTGAAGACAGTCTCCCCACCCCTCGTAGGCAAGAGCCCCCCTGGCAGAACTTCTGGCCCGGAGCCTCCCGAACCCGCCCCTCTCCCCTGAATTGGTCGGGAGGAGCCAGAGAGGCTCTCCGGGAGGGAACGGCAGGACGGAGGAGAGGAGAGCAGAGCAGACAGCCCTCCCTCCTCCGCTGCCCCTGGAAGGAGTGAGTCGGCGGATTTTGGGGAGTCTGGTCGGGGTGACGGGAGGTGCTGACACACTGCCAGGCCTGACCCTTTCCTCAGCGGGAGGGTGCGTCTCTGACTTCTTCCTCAAACAGCCACCAGGAAACTCCTGATCAGTTCCTGCCGATCAAGAAGCGGTTCCAAAACAAACACCAAATAACATCTCCTCGCTGGTGAACCCTTGGCGAAGGGACGCCCAACCAAGTAAAGCAGAGGGTTTTTCCCCAAGGACCCGGTCTACGCCCGAAACTATGCACGGGGCCCACCTTGGATCCCGGCCAGGGTGGTGAGAGTCCGGGGACCCGGATCGTACGAGGTTTCCACCAAGGAGGGCCAGATTCTACACTGAGGCGGCGAGCACTGCCCTGCGACCCAGAGGACGGGGACATCCCAGAGGTTCTGGAAGCGACCACCCCACCTCTGCCACGGGGCGCCCTTGAAGGACACGAGGAGGGCCCCCCCCTGATCCCCCGGCTGACAGTCCAGCCGAGTCCCAACTAGCGGGGCTACCCACACCACAGCCGCCAACGTTGACCAACTCTCAACCCAGTGCAACAGCGGCACCGTTGACCCCAGTCCCAGCTCCACGCCGTTCAACCCGACCCCGTAAAGCACCCTCCTATTGGCAGGACTTTGTGTGTGGGTGTCTTTTGGACCAAGGGGGGTGGGGTGTAATGTATTCATCCCCGACCGCGGAGGCGGCCAGGTCGCCACGTGGTCAGGTGAAGCAGCAGCGCTTCGGGTACGAGAACAAAGGTTCAAGCGGATCCTAGCCCGCACCAATCGGAGGGCTCGGATCCCGACCGAGAGCCTATGGATCTCTCGGACACTGTAAATAGCCAATCATGGGTGTGGGTGTTTTCCGAGGATATACGCCGGCCTGCGAGCCGGCTTCTTTGTCTTGTTCTGAACTAAGTAAAAGTAGGTTGAGCTGAGATCACTCTCCGTCTGCATACATTTTAGGCGCCTTATCTATGCCTAGCCTGCTGAAGAAGACCCCAAGGCCAACTCTCATGAGAACTGTCTTTGGGGCACAGCTTAAAGAATGTTATGGCTTCTAGAGGCATTCATGCAAAACCCTCATGCACTCCCCTGAGGAATCCCCCCCCCCATATCTATGGCAGGCAAGTGTAGTGATGTGAAGAGAAATGAAACTGATGCTTGACACCAGTCCTGGGGCAAAGAAGAAGAAGAAGAGGAGGAGGAGGAGATTGGGTTTATACCCCCTGGCCCTTCACTACTCAAGGGAGTCTCAGAGCGGCTCACAAACTCCTTTCCCTTCCCCTCCCCACAACAGACACCCTAGGAGATAGGTTGGGTTGAGAGAGCTCTTGACAGAAACTGCTCTTTTTCGAGGACAGCTCTTGTCAGAACTAGGGCTTGCCCGAGGTCATCCAGCCAGGTGCGAGTGCAGGAGGAGCGGGGAATCAAACCCGGCTCTCCCAGATTAGCGTCTGCTCTCCTGGCCAGTACACCAAACTGGCCAGCCAGTCGCACTCCTCCTAGACAGGAGAGCAGGGGTGCCGCTGGCCAGAGGCAGAGGCGGGAAATGGGCTTGGCTCCCGGGATGTGCTGAGGGTGTGACACATCTGAGTGTGGACGGCAGAGCAGTGGACACCCTCCCCCCCACACACACACTGTGGCGAGCACGTGACACAAGCAGGTTGTTTGGGGGCTTAAAAGTCCAAAGCAGCTCCTCAGGAAAGGCTGAGCAGGCAGCGGAAGGCCTTTTAAGTCTATCCCTGACCTTATCAGAAAGGAGAGCTGCGAACCAGCCCTCCCTGAAGGACCCTGGCCTGATCCTCGGTGGGCCGCACCACTGGCTCCACCCCTACCACCACTACCACCCCCTTCCCGACCAGTTCCCCTGGAGAAAAGGGCTGCTTTGGAGGGTGGAGTCTATGGCACCAGACCTCCCTTCCCGGGGGGCCCCCGCGCCCCCCAGCATCACAGTCGGCGACGCACGACGGGCTGATCCAAGAGAAGGAGGGCCCCCTCCCACCATGCCCTGAGAAGGAAGGCGTGGGGCAGGGACTGGTCTGCCAGCAGCCCCCTTTGAGGTCTGGCTCCACGCAGAGCTCCCGCTCCGTGCTCAGGCTCGGGTCTCAGAAGCAGGCCCAGCTGTCCCCGGGCTCCCTTTCTTTCAGTGCCTTCCTTCCTCCACAGCACCCGTCCCTCCCCATGAGGCAAAACGCCCTTTGAGCCCCAACAAAGGCAAGTATGAAGAAAGGTTAAAGAGGTGAGGGCTGAGGGGTGACATGAGAGAGGCTGGCAAAATGTTGCATGGGATACAAGAGCTCCTGGGTACTCCATGACATTGCTGAGCAGTCGGGTTAGAACGGATAAAAGGAAGTCCTTCTTCACCCAAAGAGTGATTAACACTGTTGCAGGAGGTGGTGGTGGCCACAAGCACGGACAGCCTCAAGAGGGAATTAGATAAGCATGTGGAGCAAAGGTCCATGAGTGGCTATGAGCCACAAGGAACTCTCGGTCTGGAGCAAGGGATGCTCTGTATTCTTGGTGCTTGAGGGAGGGGGGCAACAGTGGGAGTGGCCCCACTGCCGAACTTCCTGATGGCCCCTGGTATTTTTGGCCACTGTGTGATACAGAGTGTTGGGCTGGATGGGCCACTGGCCTGATCCATCACTGGCTTCTCTTACATTCTTAAAGTTTAAGGCACTTGGGGCTCTTTAGCTTGGAGAAATGACAGCTGAGGGGTGACATGATCATTATAAGATTATGCCTGGGATAGAGCAGGTAGAGAAGGAAGTACTTTTCTCCCTTTCTCACCATACAAGAACTCCTGAGTACTCAATGAAATTGCTGAGCAGCCAGGTAAGAACGGACAAAAGGAAGTCCTTCTTCACCCAGAGAGTGATGAACACCTGGAATTCACTGCCACAGGAGGTGGTGGTGGCTACAAGCATGGACGGCTTCCAGAGGGAATTGGATAAGCATATGGAGCAGAGGTCCATCACTGGCTATGAGCCACAAGGTATAGACAGGAACTCTCGGTCTGGGGCAAGGGATGCTCTGTCTTCTTGGTGCTTGGGGGGGGGGACAGTGGGAGGGTTCCTAGTGTCCTGGCCCCACTGCTGGACCTCCTGATGGAGCCTGGTATTTCTGGCCACTGTATGACACAGAGTGTTGGACTGGATGGGCCTTTGGCCTGGTGCAGCGTTGGCTTCTCTCTTATGTTCTTATGAGTGCCCTTTGGGTGCCTGCTGGCTGCAACCCAGGGATCAGCCATTCCCCAGTTGTTCCCTCCTCCCTCTGGAGAGCCCTGAGATCTACCCGCCCCCCGAGTGAGTGGTGAGCCGTGCTGTCGGGGGCTGGGCCTCGCGCGCAGGCGGGCTCGGATTCTGTAGGTGCCCGCGGCGTTCAGGCGCATGCACTCCCACGGTGGTGTCCTGTTGCAACAGTTTCCAGCTGAAGTTCCCTAACCTGCGAAGTGCCACCTGCTCCAGCTTAGCAAGCATAAAGGAGAAACTCAAGAGCCTTTTGGCACGGGGCACCTTCCGACGGCACACCTTCAATCCTGGGTCTAGACAGACCTCAATCCCTCTCGGAGCCTGAGGATTTCCTGGCCCACCTGGCAGGCAAATTACAGGCCGCTCTCTCCAGTGCCTGTGGAATCCTGTCCGATGACGAGGCAAAGATGTCAAAGCCTCAAAGGAGGTGAAACACTAACGGTTGTGTAAATCCAGTGGCAACTGAAGGCTGACTGAAGACCAAGGGGGTGCTGGCTGGGAAAGCTGAGATCTCGGAAGACATTGTGCTCCCCACTTTTGACACTGCCTGACTCAGCTAACAGCCGTGGGGTTATACTGGACCCAGCACTACTCCTGGAGAAGCTAGTTTAATGCAGCTGCAGAAATATTATTTACTTCCGTCTTTATTTATCCCCGAAGATGGCTCCCTACCTTGACCTGGCCAATCTAGCTATCTAGACCCCAGCCACAGAGTCACCTCCAGGCCAGTCTACCCTACCTTCCCTTACTCGGCCCCTGCCTGCCTTTCAAGTCAGCTCGGAAACTCTGATGGGTACAGAACGCTGCAGCTTACTGACCATTTGGAACTAGATTCCGGTGGGTAGCCGTGTTGGTCTGAAGCAACAGAGCAAAGTGTGAGTCTAGTGGCCAGTTTGGTGCAGTGGTTAAGAGCCGTGGACTCTGATCTGGGAGAACCGGGTTTGATTCCCCACTCCTCCACATGCAGCCAGCTGGTGTGACCTTGGGTCAGTTACAAGTTCTTTCAGAGCTGATCTCTCAAGAGCAGTTCTCAAAAGAGTTCCCTCAGCCCCACCTACCACACAGGGGAAAAGGAAAGGAAGGAGATTGTAAGCCATTCTGAGACTCCGAGAAAAGGGCAGGGTATAAATCTAACTCTTCTTTCTTTGCCTTCTTCTTCTTCTAGACCAACAAAATTTAATTCTGGCTTTAAGGTTAAGTGTGCTTGCAGAGGAAAGCTTATACCCAGAATCAGGGGTCATTTCCTGCAGGAGCACACAGGAGCGGAGCTCCGGCAGTAAAGAGACCAACAAGCCCCGCCCCCTGCTCCCAGCATCGCTCAGTCAGAGCAAGAAACAGCCAGGTAAGTTGCAGAGCCCCCCCCCCGGCCCCCCGGTCCAAAACAGGCCAGTGGCACCTTTAAGACCAAGTTTTATTCAGGTACCAGCTCTCCCTCCTCTGTGAGGACAGATCTGCACGTCCCCCCCCCCCATAGCTAGCGATCCAAAACAGTCCAGTGGAGCCTGAGCGGTGGGTGTTGCCTTCGGACACACTTCCGGTGATGTCAGGGGGTGTGGCAACTGCAAATAGGTTATGCTAATGAGTCATGCTAATGAGCTCCTGCACCTCTTTTTCTACGAAATGACCCCTGCCCAGAATTAACCTTTGTTGGTCTGAAAGGTGCCCCTGGACTCAGACTGTGTCTGGAACTAGGCCGCACGCACGCACACCACAGCCATTCTGCCATCCCTGTGTTGGTTTCCAGTCAGTCACCAGGGTCACCTGAAAAGTCTTTGGTGTCTGTGGCCCCACGGACTCTCCTGCTGTGCCCCCCCACACACACACACACAACAGCTTCACTCACCTGAGCCAGGCCACCCTGCCGGTGAGGGAGACGGACCGTGTCCAGGACGTCCTTTCTCAGCTGTGGCGCCCACTGGACTGGTTTGTTTTGTTCCTTTTGTTTTTGCTCTTAATTCCAAAAGGGAGTCTTTTGTTACTGGGTTGTTTAACATGGTTCTGTTTCATCATTGTTTCTTTCCTTACTATTGTTCCGTTGTCATAATTCTGTTGCAAAACTCAGAGGACTGTAGTGCTCCATCAAGACCGTCACACTCTGCCAAATCCTGTCTGTCTGAACAGACAGAATTAAGGGGTCCCCGTCTCAGGCACTTAAAAGGATAGATGTTTAAGTTCAAAGTCTCTGGGTGAACGGAGAGGGAAGAGTCCACATGGCAGGAACACAGACTGCACTGCAGCTGCTGAATTTGCAGAATAGTAGCACAGGGAAGAGGGAGAGTGGCGAGGCAGGGGCACTTGGTGGCACAAGGAGAGGAAGGCATCTGGGCGGGCAGGCAGGCAGGCAGGCAGGCAGGAGGAGAACCTTGGCCTAGATTTGCTTTTACTTGGGGAGCAGCAGCCAAGCAGGGGAGGCAGAGGGCAAGGGGGAATTTGGCACCACAGGGCAGGCACTGGGAGGAGAGAGGAAGGCAAGTGCCCACCCCGCGTCCTTCAGGACTGGAATCCCTCACACATGAGCCCCACCCCCACCCCCAAGGAACCCTGTCCTCACTCTGTGCTCTCAGGAGGAAAATGGTGTCTGCCTTGTAAAAGCAAAATCAATAGAAGCAGAGACTGCAATCAGGACAGAAACCAAAACAAAAGACAGCCACATGTGTTCCCTCCATTATAGGCTGTTTAGATGGAGAATTTGTTTCATTTTCATATTAATTACTATAATTATAAAACACCCAATTTTCATAATTATTGTAATTCATAATAAAAGAAAGGCACAAGTCTAGTTCCTGCTATTGTGAAACTTAATGAAAATCATGTTTGAAATGTTGGATGGTATGCATTTCGGTAGGCCCTGCTTCATCCGTTAGCGCAAGTTAGCCTGAATTAATAATGGCTCAATTAATCTGTTTAGGACTTCCTGTATGAATGTCAAGCAGGCATTTTTGTTCCCGTTGTTCTGATGCGTAGTTAGCGTCCTTGAGAAGTTTATTCTGCCAGCAACAACCAGTTCTGAGAATAGTGGGAGTCACTTCATCTGAGTAGCTGCTTGTCTGCCAGCATAAGTCCCAGGAACCAGAACTCTTAACGCTGAAATTGGAAACCCGTACTAGATCCGGGTGCCGCATGATGGAGTGAGCTCCCATCTCTAGTTCCAGCTCCTGCCAACCTAGCAGTTCGAAAGCAAAAAATTGCAAGTAGATAAATACGTACCACTTCGGTGGGAAGGTAACAGCGTTCCGTGCGCCTCGGTGTTTAGTCATGCCGGCCACATGACCACGGAAACGTCTTCGGACAGCGCTGGCTCTTCGGCTTTGAAACGGAGATTAGCACCGCAACCCTAGAGTCAGATTCGACTAGCTTTCGAGCAAGGGAACCTTTACCTTTACCTTACTAAACCTTCACAGTTTGCAAACATATCACTTGTATGCTCAGAGGAACATCATGCAACAGACAATTCATCAGGAACGTGGTTTCTCACATACAACATATAAACCTCCAGCACTCTGAGACATAGGAACTTCTCAGATCTGGATTCAATGAGGATACCTTTTCTGCAAGTGCCTTTGGTAAGGGACTTAACACTTTTTGATGCATGAGATCCAATACAGGTAAAAGACTGCTCACATACTTTTATACTGTCATAAGTCAGCCAGGCCCCAGTGATAGCGAGGACTCCTCAGGAGAAGCGGAGCCCTGTGTAGCCAGCTCTGAGTCAGCAGTAGCTGACAAGCAGGAAGATGAGCTGCAGGCTGATCAGGATTCACAGCCAGAAGCTGGTGCAGAGCCACTGACACCCTCCAGCCCCAATTCAACAGGTGAAACACAGTTGGTCATTTCCAGCCCTCCAGTATCACCCACACCCTTAGAGCGCTGCAGACAGAGGCTAAGAACAGAGCTATGGGAGAGACAGCAAAGTGCACGCCTCCTGGCCTAATGCCAGCTGGTTGCTGATAACCAAGATGAGTAGCTGCAGGATTATCTTGATTTCAGTAAGGCTTTTGATAAAGGCTCCACATAATATAAAGGTAAAGGTAAAGGTTCCCTTGCTCGAAAGCCAGTCGAATCTGACTCTAGGGTTGTGGTGCTCATCTCCGTTTCAAAGCCGAAGAGCCAGCGCTGTCTGAAGACATTTCCGTGGTCATGTGGCTGGCATGATTAAACACCAAGGCGCACAGAACGCTGTTACCTTCCCACTGAAGTGGTACCTATTTATCTACTTGCAATTTCTTGCTTTTGAACTGCTAGGTTGGCAGGAGCTGGAACTAGAGACGGGAGCTCACTCCGTCTTGCAGCACCCGGGTCTCGAACTGCTGAACTACTGACCTTCCACAGCCCGCAGTTCAGCGTCTTAACCACTTGAGCCACCGCAGCTCCCCACATAATATACTTGTTGACAAATTGGAAAAATGTGGTTTGGATCCTATTACCGTTAGGTGGATCTGTAAACCGGTTGACAGATGGCACCCAAAGAGTGCTTGTGAATGGTTCCTAATCTTCTTGGAGCAGAGTGACAAGTGGAGTACCTCAAGGATCTGTCCCGGGACCTCTTTTGTTCAACATCTTTATAAATGATTTGGATGAAGGGGTAGAGGGGATGCTGATTAAATTTGCAGATGATACTAAATAGGGAGGGGTCGCAAATATGGTAGAAGACAGAGTCAGGATACAGGATGATCTTGACAGGCTTTGGTTCCAGGAAAAATAATTTTGCCTGAAGAAGACTCTCTTGAAACATGCAATTTTTGCCTGGGAGGCGTGTCGCTTTGATACCTGCTGTATCTCTTTTTTGAAAGATGCAGCTTTCATCATTGACGGCTGCTGCATCTCTCATCAGTCTCTCATCAGAAGCAAGATAGTCTACAGCACTGAAATCTGTCTCTGTAGCTGTGGAGTTTTTTACTAGATATATTATGTTCTTTAGGCTTTTGTACTATAATGAATAAGATACACTCGGGTCTCTATTGAATTCAAGTCTATTATTTATATCAATATATGAAGATATAGTAGCATAATAGTATTGTGTGTTTTGTTCTAACACGGTGCTTTTCTACGTTTGCTCAACCTTGCCGTGTTTCCCTTGTGTTTTGTTGCTATTCCTTTAAAAGTCTAAAAGAAGGCCTGTATGGTTAACAACACAAGTCAAGGAAGCTATAAAAAGTAGAGAGGCTTGTTTTAAAAAGTGGAAGGTCTGCCCCAATGAATTGAACATAAGGAACCACAGGCTCTGGTAGAAGAAATGTAAATCAATAATCAGACATGCCAACAAAAAAAAAGATTTTGAGAAGCGGGTTGCTAAAAGCATCAAGACAAACAATAAACATTTATAAAAATATACGCAGAGCAGGAAACCAGCAAGAAAAGCAGTGGAGCCTTTGGATAAGCAAGGAATAAAGGGATTGCTAAAGGGAGACGGGGAGATGGCAGAGAAGCTCAATTACTTTTTTACTTCTGTGTTCACTGTGGAAAGCATGGAGCACATTGTTGTTGTTCAGTCGCACAGTCGAGTCCAACTCTTCGCGACCCCATGGACTAGATCCCGCCAGGCCCTCCTGTCTTCCGCTGTCCTCTGAAGTTTGCTCAGTTTCATGTTCGTTGCATCGATGACACTGTCTAACCATCTCATCCTTTGCCGTCCCCGTCTTCTTTGACCTTCAATCTTTCCCAGCATCAGGGTCTTCTCCAGAGAGTGCTCCCTTCTCATTTGGTGGCCAAAGTATTTGAGCTTCATTTTCATTATCTGGCCTTCCAGGGAAAGTCCCAATTTTCAGGAAGGGAGTCTGAAGAAATGAGCGAAATTGAGGTGACCAGAGATGAAATTCTAGACCCACTGGGGAAATTAAAAACCAATAAGTCTCCAGGTCCTGATGGCATATACTGGAGAGTTCTCAGGGAACTCAGATGTGATCTACTAACCCGTAACATCACTAAATTCAGTCACTGTACCAGAAGACTGGAGAGTAGCAAATATTACACCAATTTTTAAAAAGGGATCCAGAGGACAATGAGGAAATTACAGGCCAGTCAGCCTAACGTCTGTCCCAGGAAAATTAGTAGAAACTGTAATCAAGCATTGTTAGGAACATAGAGGGACAATGGCTGGTGTGGGAAAAATCAGCATGGCTTCTGCAAAGGGAAGTCCTGCCTCAGCAGCCTCTTTGGAGTTCTTTGAAGACAAGCATGAAGACAACAGTGAACCGGTAGACATTATATACCTGGACTTTAACTTAGTAGTAATGGGATAAGAGGACGAGTTCTCTTATGGATTAAAAACTGTTTAAATGACAGGGAGCAAAGAGTAGGAATCAATGGACAGTTCTCACGATGGAGGGAAGTCAGCAGTGGGGTCCCACAAGGATCGGTCCTGGGGCCGGTGCTGTTTAACTGATTCATAAATGATCCGTGACTGGGGGGGGGGGGGAGTGGGGGAATGGCCAAGTTTGCAGATGACACCACATTATTCCGGGTGGTGAAGACCAAGGCTGACTGTGGAGAGCTCCAAGAGGACCTCCACGAATCTGGTGAGTGGGCGGCCATGGGGGCAGATGAAGTTTGTAGTGTATTCAACTGCATGTATGTAAACTCACACATTCATGCACCATGTGGAGCTTCGTCCTGGGCAAGGATCCTAATCCCTCCAATCCCATTGGTAGCCCAGGAAGAACCACCCAATCACCTGCCATCCAGTTCCATGAGAGGGAACGCTTGTGATTGGACTTTATTGTTACAACCTGATTGGTTGTTATTGTATAATAGGGCGTGGCTATAGTAGCCGGGAGAGTTTAAAAGAAGAACAGCTTCAATGCTAAAGCTGTTCTGGCTATTCGAGTTGATCTGTTGGAGTTGCATTACGAGTTGCTGAATAAAGTCCCTGGCCACACAGAAGGTTTTGGCTCGGGAGAGGGACGGATTGGGGGCGCAGCAAATGGGCGCGATCTCACCGCAACATCTGGGAAGCGGTGCGCATCCGTCCCTGATCCGGCCCTTCCGGCCGAAAACCCCGCAGTTAAAAAGAACCACCTCCAGAGGTGGACTTACCGGGAATGCTGCATCAAGCGCGGCCGTGGGATCGCCTCTGCGCGCTTCGTCCGGAGCAATCCCGGCTCCCAGCCGAACTGCGCATGTGCACACATGCGCAGTTCGGCTGCCTCACTCCCCTTTCAGTGGCTTTCCCCCGGCAACTAATAATCGTGCCGGGGAGGAAGTGCGCGGCGGCTCAGGGCATCTATGTGATCCCGCCGCCGCGTGTCTTGTTTGGTGGTGCTTTAAAAAGCCGCACTTTCCCGGTGTCCCCCCCCCCTCCTGGTGTGGCAGGGGCCGAAGCCGATCTTTTGCTGAATCACTCTCTGACTCCTCTGTTAAGTAGCTGACTTAACAAAGTTCATTGTTGGTAAGTGTCAAGTAATCCACATTGGGACAAAAAATTCCGACTTCAAGTATGAGCTCATGGGGGGTCTGAACTTGCTGAGACTGAGAGGGGGGGAAAGACCTTTGGGTCGTGGTGGGGAGAGAGCTCAATGAAAGAGTCAACCCACCAGTGTGTGCTGCAGCAGTGAAAAAGGCACCGTAAATATGTTTGGGATCATTAGGAAAGGTGTTGAGAATAAAATGGCTGATACTGTGATTCCTCTTTACAGAATCCTGTGTGCGGTTCTGGTCCCCATGTCTCCAAAAGGACCCTGCAGAGCTGGAAAAAGTACAAAGGAGGGCGACGAAGATGACTGGGGAGGCTGGAGCCCCTCCCTGACGAGTCGGAGACTTTCCAGTTTAGAAAAGAGATGGCTGGGGGGGGGGGGCCCGGAGGAAAATCATGCAGGGGGTGGAGAGAGGTGGACAAAGAGAACTTTCCCTCCCTCTCCCAAAATACTTGAACTCGGGGGCATCCAAAGAAGGAGATGTGCAGTAGGTTCAGGACGGAAAAAAGGAAATACTTCTTTACACAGAGAGTGATTGAAATGTGGAATTTGCTGCCAGAGGATGTAGTGATGGCCACAGGAATAAACAGCTTCAAAAGGGGATTAGACAGATTCGTGGAGGAGAAGTCTCTCAGTGGCTACTAGCCATGGTGACTGAGGGGGACACCTTCACATTCAGAGGCACTAAAACCTCTGAATCCCAGAGCCAGGAGGCAACATCAGGGGAAGGCCTGGGTCTCTCTGCCCTGTTGTTGGCCCTCCCGAGGAACTGGGTGGCCCCTGTGTGAGACGGGAGGCTGGACTAGATGGACTGCCGGTCTGATCCAGCAGGGCTCTTCTGAGGTTCTTAGGAGCAATGGCAAAGAAAGAGAGGCTTTGAGCACGCAGAGAGTGGATTTCACTGCTGCCCAAGAAAAGAAAAGGTGGGATCAGCAAAAAAGAAATGGGGGGGGGGGAGGCACAGTTCCCCCGCCCATCTGGGATGAGGTGAGGGCTCTTCCCAGCACAGGCCCCTTGCCTTTCTCTGGGGATTCACCAGGGGGGTTATGGTGGAGCTCACAGTCCTGGAGGACTCAGTGTTGTTCCCTCTAAGCTGAGTCAGTGTGAGCTAGCTCACATGTTTTTAAGCCTCCAGCTCACCCATCTTTGTCTCAGCTCCGGGAGGAGGGCTCCAGAGCAAACTGATTTATGCAGGAGCCAAACTGCTCGCTCACAACTTGAATGCCAGGAGCTCGCCAAGTAGGATTCTTGCTCACCAGGCCCCACGGCTTAGAGGGAGCATTGCTGGAGGGTGCGGAAAAGGGTTACCCCAAGAGACTGGTGGGAACACGCCAGGCCTGAATGCCAGCCTTCTCAATAGGGTCAGCCTGCACCGCACCCACACAGGCTATGCGTTACAGGCCCAAGAGCCTTCGTGTGCAAAGGACTCCATGCGCTGCACGGATCGAGGGTGCTGGCCTAATTTCTTCCAGTTGCAGACACTGGCCGGCTGCAGAACCTTGGAGCAGTTTGAGGGTGGTGGGATGGGAACAGACGTGGGGGGGGGGGGGGGGGGGGGGGAGGCCCCAAGGCCTAGACTCTCAGTCGGCAGGCAGCCTGGCTGGAAAGGGCCCTCCGCGTCCCTCCTCTCACGAGCCGTCTGCCAGGGCTCTTTCCACGGAAATAATTGGTTCCACCTTGGCTTTCTTGCAGCAAGGCTATTTTGGGAGCTCCAAAGGAGCCGCCATGGCTGGGCCATCTGTACGTCTGCCTGTGGCCTCCACGGCCCTTGGCTGGGCCCGTTCAGCCCGGAGGAGGAGGGACCAGGGTGGGGCACGGCACGGCTCAGCCCTTCCTGGGAGAGGGGGACGGGGAGTGGCTCTTCTGCCTCGGGGAGGGTTGCCAGCCTCCAGGGGGGGGGCTGGAGATCTCCCGGGATTGCAACGGATCTCCAGGCGGCAGAGGTCCGTTCCCCTGGAGAAAAGGGCTGTTTTGGTAGGCGGACTCTGTGGCCTTGGACTCCACTGAAGCCCCTCCCCTCACCAAGCCCCGCCCTCCTCAGGCTCCACCCCCAACATCGCCAGGGAGTTCCCAACACGGAGCTGGCGACCCTCTGGGCTTCCGTCTTGTCAGTTTGTCAGAGAGCCAGTCTTGTCAGAGAGCCACTTCGGTGTCGTGATTAAAGTGCAGGCGGACTCTAATCTGGAAGAACCGGGTCTGATTCCCCACTCCTCCTCCACTTGCACCTGGCTGGATGACCTTGGGCAAGCCATAGTTCTGTCAGAGCTGTCCTTGAAAAAGAGCCGTTTCTGTCAAGAGCTCTCTCAGCCCCACCCGCCTCACAGGGGGTGACTGTTGTGGGGAGGGGAAGGGAAAGGAGTCTGTCAGCCGCTCTGAGACTCGCTTGGGTAGTGAAGGGCCATGGGGTATAAACCTAATCTCTTCTTCTTTTCCTCCATGCCCTTAAGACCTACATGGAACTGCTGAGAGAAGGCAGATGAACACGCATGTGAACATGAAGCCGCCTTCCACTGAATCGGACTTCCCCTCTGCCCTGGTCCATCAAGGTCTCCATTATCAGAGGCCTTTGGCATCTCCTCCTGCCTGGTCCTGTTAATTGGAGATGCCCCCCCCAAAACCCCACCTTCCGGTGTAGTGGTGTAGAGCCAGTCCGGTGTAGTGGTTAAGAGCACAAACTCCAATCTGGGAGAACTGGGTTTGATTCCCCACTCCTCCAGGTGCAGCTGCTGGTGTGACCTTGGGTCAGTTGCAAGTTCTCCCAAAGCTGTTCTCTCAGGAGCAGTCCTTGAAAGAGCTCTCTCAGCCCCACCTACCTCACAAGGTGTGTGTTGTGGGGAGGGGGAGGGGATTGTAAGCCTCTCTGAGACTCCCTTGGATAGTGAAGGGTGGGTTACAAATCTAATCTCTTCTTCTCTTCTTTCCCAGGCTCAACCACAGAGGAAGAGGAAGAAGAGGACAAAGAAGAGAGTGGATTTATCCCCCGCCCTTTGCTACCCGAAGGAGTCTCAGAGCAGCTTACAGTCTCCTTCCCTCCCCCTCCCCACAAAAGACACCCTGTGAGGTAGGTGGGGCTGGGAGAGCCCTTTCGAGAACTGCTCCTGAGAGAACCGCTGTGAGAGAACTTGTGACTGACCCAAGGTCACACCAACAGCTGCATGTGGAGGAGGAGTGGGGAATCAAACCCGGTGCTCCGGATTAGAGTCCTACCTCTCTTAACCACTATACCACGCTGGGTCTGAGAGATGGGGGGGTGGTATAGGACAGGGGGGTATACAGGAGGGGACTAATCTTGGAAATGCGGGGTCTGCCCTTTTGACGGGTCTGCTCTGGAGAGCCCCTGTGCTGAAGGCCAAACCACTGCTTGAAGGTTTCACTTCACGACCCCAATAGATTCTCCTGAATGGTAATTTGTCCCTTCCCCCCCTTTCTCTTCCCGATTGTTTTCTCTGCTGGTTCTTACACTTGGGGTTTCTTCCTTTCATTCCGTGCTGAGAACCACGTCAAGCTCAGTCGTCCGCCGGCCCAGGGCTGAAACAGGCCTAACACATAAACATAAAACAGGGGTTACATATCCTTATCTATATCCTCTGTCACCTCCTGCAATGTTTACTACAATATTATCACCAAATAGTTTTGCATAAGTATTTTGCGTATTAATATGGAAATGAAATCTATGCTATCTCCTAAAATGTTCATATGTCTATACTGTTTATTTGTAATAGTCTTCGAACCATTTATAAAATCTTGACCATGTATTATAGAATCCTCGTTCTTCTTGTCCTCTCAAAATTAAGGTCGATTTGTCCATCTCAGCCGTTTCAAGAGTTTTGTATATCAGTTCTTTAGAAGGTAGCTCGCTTTTCCTCCAATATTCTTGCAGTAGTCACTACATGTATCATAGGGTAAAAATCTTGTCTTTTACAATTTCCTGGCATCATATTCAATAGAAATCGTTCAGGAGCAAATGGTACAGTACATTCTAACATTTTTTGTAAAATCTGAAGGCCGGTCCAGGGGGATCTGTAATTTCCAAACGCAAACGGCCTCCTTGGAACCCAGTCTGTGCAAAAACGAAACCCAGGAGCCTGCTTGCTGGAGTCGCCATGTAAAAGCAATCCTGTCCCAAGCAAATTCTGGAATTTCTGGGCCTTCCTTCAGGATAACACCAGCAACAGCCAAGAGTGTGTGTGTGGAGGGGGGGGGGATTTGAACTAACTCGGTTCACATAACCAGGGAGGCAGCAAGGCCTACTGCCACCACTATAGGGGGTGGTGCTACTGCCCGTCCTGTCCAAGGGGGCCGCTCCTTCTTAACAGGATCAGAGATCTCAGGGGAGGGGAGGGGGAGGGCAGTGACACAAAAGGCACCGTCTGGCTAGAGGACCAGCGGCTGCCTTCGGGTCAATGCAGTGGTTCACATCTTAATGTGATTATTGAATTCCCCCCCCCAACATCTTTTCTCAGGGTCTGACTGAAGAGACGGTTCAAAGGGAACATATTATTTCAATTAGAGCAAGTGAAGGTTCGGGGCGGGGGTGGGGGTGGAAGGCCCAGCGGCTGCCTTCGGGTCAATGCAGTGGTTCACATCTTAATGTGATTATTGAATTCCCCCCCCCAACATCTTTTCTCAGGGTCTGACTGAAGAGACGGTTCAAAGGGAACATATTATTTCAATTAGAGCAAGTGAAGGTTCGGGGCGGGGGTGGGGGTGG
>NW_015161962.1:206493-209415 GCF_001447785.1 Gekko japonicus
AATGTGTGTCAGCGCAAACTGCAAGTTATGAACTTTACTGGATCATACATCTATTGAAGGACTTCGGCATAGATGAACCAAAGCCAATAATTCTTTTTGAGGACAATCAAGCCTGTATTGCTATCTGCAAAGGAGAAGGAACCAAGTCTAGAAACAAGACCATCGCACTCAAGTGTCACTACGTGAAAGAGCTGCAAGACCAAAAACTGATTGAACTGAGATACTGTCCTACTGACCAGATGATTGCTGACATCCTGACCAAGCCGCTTGACAAGCAACGTTTTGAGAATCTTCGTGAATGTTTATATTTGTCTGACTTTCGTGTTTTAACATGAGAAGGGGTGTTGGGTATTTGCATGTTGAAAACACTCAATGTGTATGCATGGGGTTAAATGTCTGTTCTGTTGTTACAGGAAATCACCTGTCTTTGTGTTAGCCAATGTTAGCTCAAGTCTGTTAGCCCGCGAAAGCATCCCTGTTCTAAGAGTTTGATTGGGAGCGAAGTGTTAATAACTTTGCATTTTATGAGCCCTCTTCCCGTCTTTGTTCGCCTTGGAGTGGAAGCACGTTGGAGGGCCATCTTTTTCCAGTTCTTCTAGTCTAGAGAGGATGTAGCTAATTTAGCTCTCTGTTATTTTCTCCCAAGTTTACCCTTCCCTATGGTAGAATTGTAGTAAACTTTTATATTTTTAAACACACATGGACTCTGGGTCTGATTATTGAACTCTGGCATTGCTAAGCTGTTTTTTAACTCTGCTGAATTTCTTTAAAAACTATAACAATGGGCCACTGGCCTGATCCAACATTGGCTTCTCTTCTGTTCTTATGTTAACCGGCTGTCTTGTCCCACAGCTGGGAAATGCTCACCCATTCCATGCGGGCGGACGCCATCTTGATGCCCGTTTGGAACACATGAGAACACTGCCGTTCCCCTCCCTCTTCATTCTACGCAGCCAACTCCCCCAACCCTGGACCCCGCTGCTTCCCATGTCAGCAAAGCAGAAGACCCGGGTACAGGCGCCGGATCCCTCCGCGTGACTGGCACCAGGGCAGAAGCAGCAAGGGCCGGGTCTCCCTTCCCCACGGGGGGCTCTGAAGCTACTGCCCACAAGAGGAGAGAGGCTTTGCAAGAGCAGAGCCGTGGGAAGGAGCCCGGAGTCCCTGTGTCACCCACCTTGGCACGGGCTAAGGACGGGGTAAAGACGGCGATTCTGCAGCCACGCAATCAAGAGACGCCTGCTCCTGGGGAGGAAAGCGATGGCAAACCTAGACAGCATAATAAACAGTAAGAGACATCCCCCTGCCAACAAAAGTCCGCATGGTCAAAGCCATGGTATTCCCAGTAGTCATGTATGGCTGCGAGAGTTGGACTGTAAGGAAGGCTTGTGCCCAAGAATAGATGCTTTTGTATTCTGGTGCTGGAGAAGACTCTTGGGAGTCCCTTGGACTGCCAGGAGATCGAATCAGTCAATCCTAAAAGAAATCAGCCCTGAGTGTTCCCTGGAAGGCCAGAGACCGAAGCTGCAGCTCAAATACTTTGGCCACCCGATGAGAAGGGAGCCCTCACTGGAGAAGAAGACCCTGATGCTGGGGGAAAGATTGACGGTCAAAGAAGAAGAAGGGGACGGCAAAGGATGAGATGGGTAGACAGTGTCATCGATGCAACGAACATGAAGTTGAGCAAACTCCAGAGGCCTGGCGTGATGTGGTCCATCATGGGGTCGCAAAGAGTCGGACTCGAGTGTGCGACTGAGCAACAACAAGGAGGAGGGCAGGCAGGCAGGCTGGGGAAAGGCAGGCTTGGTGGCTTTAGGACCGGGGCTGGGATGAGTGTGAGCGTGTTCATTCTCGGCTGGCTTTTTCTCCCCGGCCTGGCCCGGGGTCTCTTGGCTCGGGAGCTGCTGAGCACTGCCTGCCTCCCACTCCCGGCCCGGGCCCAGCTGCAGTCGAGCCGGGGTAGCGGCAACGAGCACAACTGAGAGGGAGCCTCTGCTGATTCACGTTTTCCTGGAAGGCCACCCAGCCACTTCCAGCCTGCAATGAGCTCTCTGCTCCAGAAAGGGGAGCGAAGCCCGGCCGACGCCTGGTCACAGGAGAGGCCAGCCGCCGGGAGAAAAGCCAGGACCTCGGGCTCTCCGTGGGAAGGGCTGGGCCACACGGCACCACCTGGCTGGCCTGCAGCACAGCCCTTCCCACGGAGACGAGGTTTGCCCCCGCAGGAACCACCGTTCCCACGCCCAGCGGCAGAACAGGTCAGGGTTGTCCTCTGGTGTGTTGGGCCTTCTGGATCGGACTCGAGCCGGCTCCAACACACGTCTCTGTGTGTGTGTGTAGGTGGGGTCCCCCCCCCCCCCCCCCCCCCGGGTCAAGCTGGTAGCACCACTGGGGACACGTCTGTATGTGACACGTTCTTGTGGAACGGCTAGATTCTCGTCCAGAAGCTACTTTGAGGGGAGCTCAGCTGGTACCTCCTGGGCCTTCAAGACATTTCACACTCACAGTGACCCCGTGAACTCATCTCCTCCAAGACCTCCTTTCCTTAGGGGTCTTCTTGCCGACGGACGGAGACCCCTCTTGCTGCCTTCCTCTTCCCCCAGCAATGTTGTCTTTTCCATCGTAAGCCACCTCGAGCCAAGAGGAAAGGTGGGATGGAAACCTTTTGAGTCACTAGATGGATCCAGAGACGCCAGAGCCGTGGAGCCGGCTGCCCCAGCCCCCGAAGGGAGTGGGCACCAGAGTGAGGGGGCAGCGGGGCTGTGGGTGGCTGGGCCCCCGAGCGTGGGGGCCAGGGGGAGCTGCCCAGGTTGGCCAGGTTGCCCAGCAGCTGAGACCCACAGGCCTGTGTCAAATCTCAACATTGGATGGACCAGAAAGGACATGAACCCCCCCCCAAGTTTCCTCACCGGAAGCCCCCCCCCCCGG
>NW_015161962.1:210364-212176 GCF_001447785.1 Gekko japonicus
TGGGGGGGGGGGGATCCTCCTCCGCCAGACCGGTGTGTGTGTGTGTGTGTCCCAACCAGACCATCTGCGCACAACCGCCAGAGAGATGTGCGTTTGGGTCTCCCTCCTCGGGCCTCGTCACCAAGGCAGGCCTGGGTTGCCCATTGCCCCCTAGGCGTGCCGCCGAAATCTTTGTGGCCAGGTGTGCCCTGCACAAGCCAGTGCCCAGTGGCATCCCCGGCGGGTGGCGTTCTGTGCCCAGGGGACCCACAGGCACAAAGACCCCCAAGGCCGCCCCAGCCCTAAGCAAAGCACCGAGGGGCCTGGGGCAGCAGCAGGGGGAAAGCCCCCCGGGGGGACGGGACAGATTTCAACATTTCCCCCCCAAAACCCCCCCCCCCCCCCCCCGCCCTGGGCCACTTTGACCTTCACCGCCCTTTCAGCAGGGCATAATGAGTCCCCAGAAGAACCCAGGGGAAGAGGAGAGGGTGGGAATGGACTCCTCCTCCTCCTCCCTTTGCCAACAAGAGGGACCCCTCCCTTCCAGAGACATAAAAAGTTTAACGACAGGCCATTCGTATCACCTGCACTGTAAACGGGCGGTTTAATGGCCTCCCCCTCCAAATCCAGGCCAGATGCACCGGTGGGCCCCCCTCCACCCCATGCTCTCCTCCTCGGTTCCCTCCAGTCTGATCTGAACAGGCATTCGCCTCCCCCCCCCCCCCCCCCCCCCCCCCTGCCCCCCCAACCACCCCAAACCCCCCACCCCCCCCCCCCCCCAGCCCCAGCCTTTGTCTGTCGGTCTCTGCTGCTTGGAAGACAAGGTGGTTTTACGTTACAGAAGAGGCTCTGCCCCCCCCACCCCCCAACTTTGCTTCCTGTCTGGAGGAAAGGCCTTTTTGGAGACTACGGCAAAGAGGGCCCCCCCCCCAGTCCCCCCTCCTTGCCTCTTCAGCCCCAGGCAGACACGGGGAAAGGGGGGGAAAGGGGCCCCGCTGGAGACACTGAGGGATGCCAAGGAGGGAGGGGAGGAAAGGAGGGAGTCGGAGAGGGGCAGGAGGACAAGGGAAAGATTGGGGGGGGGCAGATCCGCATGAGGGACCTGGCGCCCCCCCCCCCAGCTTCCCTGCCCAGCCACAGGAGCCTCTGCCAAGGCCAAAGGGAACCGCTTCCCAGGGGTGCCACTGCTTGGAGGGTGGCTGTTAACGGGCAGCAGAAAGGAGGAGGAGGAAATCGGATGTATACCCCACGGCCCTTCACTACCCAAAGGTCTCTCACAGCGGCTCACAGACTCCTTCCCCCTCCCCACAACAGACAGACACCCTGGGAGGCAGGTGGAGCTGAGAGAGCTCTGACAGAACTACTGTTGAGAGAACAGCTCTTGCCAGAACTAGGGCTTGCCCAAGGTCATCCAGCCAGGTGCAAGTGGAGGAGGAGTGGGGAATCAAACCCGGCTCTCCCAGATTAGAGCCCGCGCACTTTAACCGCTACACCAAGAGACTCAAGTTCAACCGCAAGGCATACTTCGCCTGCCCCCCCGCCCATTCCCCCCCTTCTGCCTAATTCAGGTTGCCTCCTTTGACCACAGGTGTGTCCCCCCCCCCCAGAGCAGAGCTGCCCTGGCCTGGGAGGGCCCCCCTGAGATGCAGGCAGGCGGATCCAAATCAGAACCCACCAGGCTAGGAAGCCTCATCGGAGCTCCTTTGGAAAGCCCTCTGGGGTGGGTCGGTCTCTCCCATCTGGCCCAGCCCCTCTGCCAGCGCCTCTCGGTCTCCTCCACCTTCCAGCCCATCCAACAGGGGCCAAGAAGGCCCCCTTCTCCATGGGACACCC
>NW_015161962.1:212204-216699 GCF_001447785.1 Gekko japonicus
CGCCTCTCCTGAAGAAAAACTGAAACTGAGTCCAGGGGCAGCACCTTGGAGACCAAGACCAACGAGGGTTTCAGGGCACAGACTCCCAAGAGTCCCCTTTGTCAGACGCCAGGAGCAACGGAGATCGGAACCTTTTCATCCCAGTCAGGAGGTGGGAAGGAGGCCATAGAGTAGGGGTGTCGGCCTCATTTGTTATGAGGGCCGGATCAGACATAAATGAGGCCTTGTTGGGCCCCTGGGCCATGTTGAGTCATAAAAAGTAAGGCCAGGTAGCGGCGATATAAACTTTATAAAGGACACAAACACAAAGGTGGGTTTTTTACTTAAAATAAAAACATGCTTAAGACATGAGCACTCTTGCAATATTTTGTTTATTGAACAGTGTCTGATAACTGACACCTCTTGCTCTGAATTACTGCATCAAAATGTCTGTGCCATTGCAACCTTGAGTAGGCTGTTCAGGTGTGTCTCTATTAGCTGCAAACCTACGATGGCGCAGCAGGAGCAGAACTGGAAGCAGCAGCAGAAGACAGCCAGTTCCGCTGCGGGCCGAATAGAAGCCCTGGGGGGGCCCTGATCCGGCCCCCGGGCCGCATGTTTGACACCCCTGCCGTGAAGGGTGCGTTGCCCCCTTGGCTCTGATCGGTACCCACCCAGCCTCCATACCCTTCACAATCACACCCTTCACAACCTTCCACCTGGGATAGAGGAAGACTCTGGGATCCCAACTCCTACTTGCGCGGCCTGAGGAAGGGAGTTGGGACCCTCAAAAGCCTTGGGCCGCTGGGAATCTGGCCAGTCTCTCGCAGGTGCGTGTCCCGAACTCGGACCCAGCTGCTCCCCGGCAGACCAGCACCTGAGGACTGCCGCCTTCTGGAAGGCTCCCAGAGAGGCCCTGAGCGCCTTCCTCGCCAGCTTCTCTGGGCCAGGGCGCCGGCCAGCCTCCCTGTGCTTGTCCTGACTCCAGGCGGGGCCAGACCCTCCTCGGTCCCTTGCCGGCTCCCCCTCACCTGGCCTGACTCTGCAGCTGCCAGGCGGGCCCCTCTCCTGGCTCGAAGGAAGGAAGGAAGGCCTCCTCCTCCTCGTCCACAGCCTCTGCCCGGCTCTCGCCCTCACCGGGTTCCCCGTCCGGCCACTCCAAATCTTGCCCGGAGGCAGAGTGATTCCATAAATACCTCCCTCCATAAATAATCAACCCCAGGACGACTTCAAAGCCCTGGGAACAGCTTCGCTGGGAGACGGCAGCTGGGATTAATTTCTGCCCTCCCGATGATTTCCCCCCCCCCCCCTTATCTCTCTCTCCACCAGGAGAGCGCCTCCACTCCACTCCACCCCGCGCACCCCCCCAACCCCCCCTCCAGCCGCTTTAATGACAGGGCCTTCGGTGGCTGTCCGGCCAGCGGAGGGGAGCCTCCCGGGTGGGTGGTCCGGGGGTCCCTTCCAGTCCCCAGGGAAAGGCAACCCCCACCCCGTAGAGGCACCGCTCCGCACCCTCCGCTCCCAAGGTCTCAGGTGTGAGGCTGCAGAGACCCCAGTTGCATCCTTGCCCCCCCCAAAAAAGAGGGGCCACTGGCATGTGAGTCCCCCGCGGCCCCCAGCAGGCCTGCCCCTGCCTGCCTGCCTCCCTCCAGCAACCTGAGGGCCTTAGGTGGGGGTGGCAGAGGGGGGAGACAACAAAGCCGGCCAGTCTGACAGCAACTTCCGCCCTCCTGGGCTTGATTAGCGGCAGCGGTGGCCGCGGCCCCAGCGCTTTCCTCCCCGGATTTTGGGGGGGGGCACACGCCTGTGCTGAAATGGGTGACCCTAGTCCCCGTGCCTCATCTGCCCCTCGCCAAGGAGGTCCAGGGGGCCCAGAGACACCAAGGGTGGGAAAGGGAGGCCCACAGTTGCCTGGGCCTCCCTTGCCCCCCCCCATTCCAGCCCCTGCCTCAGGTGGCCACCGGGGACACAGCGGGCCGCACTCCCCCGGGCCGGCAGACCCCCCCTTCCCTTCCCCGCATGGATCCAGAAACATGGTCACCAAAGAGACCTGGGCCTCTTAGGGAACCGTCTCCGGGCAAAAAAAAAAATCAGAAGAGTTTTCAGGTAAACATGAAGAAGAACTTCCTGACAGTTAGAGCGGCTCCTCAGTGGAACAGGCTTCCCTGGGAGGTGGTGGGCTCTCCTTCTTTGGAGGTGTTATGTATGGGGGACTGGAACATTCCAGGACTGTTTTTACCAGAGACTGGATGAGCTTGGAGCCCTAGAACAATAGCCCACCGGGACTCTGGAGGTGGCCAATGAGGAATTAACGGTTCTGACAATGGCCCATTGCTGGTAGTTGTTTGGGGAGTGGGTGGTGTTTGCATGCTATTTAAACAGGGCCGTTGGCCTGGGTCTTTGCATTTGTTCTGGCTGAATCACTAATAAAGCAGGGCTGAATCACTAAGCTTGGAGTTGGACCATCCATATCATAGAATTATAGAATGTTAGAGTTGGAAGGGAGCTTGCAAGTCATCTAGTCCAACCCCCTGCACTCTGCAGGAGCACAGCCAAAAGATATCCCTACAACATCCCCGATAGATGGTCGTCTAGCCTTCGCTTGAAAACGTCCAGTGAAGGAGCATCCACCCCCTCCCGAGGCAGTCTGTTCCACTGCTCAACCACTCTCACAGTCAGGAAGTTTCTCCTGATATTTAGCCAGTATCGACTCCCTTGTAATTTCCACCCATTAGATCTAGTCTTGCAATCCGGAGCAAGAGAGAATAGATCCGCTCCATCTTCTACATGACAGCCCTTCAAATACTTGAAGACTGCCATCATGTCCCCGCTAAGCCTTCTCTTTCCCAGGCTAAACAGACCCACCTCTCTCAGCCTTTCCTCATAAGGCTTGGTTTCCAACCCTCTCACCACCCTGGTTGCCCTCTTCTGGACACGCTCGAGCTTGTCAACATCCTTCCTAAAATGTTGTGAGGCCTGACCATAGCAGAATAGAGCGGAACGACCACCTCCCTTGATCCGGACACAAGGCTTCTGTGAATGCATCCTAAGACTGCATTAGCTTTCTTCACAGCCACATCGCACTGCAGGCTCATGTTTAGCTTGGAACTCAGTATTTAACGGGAGGTTTTCAAACAGAGGCTAGATGGCCCCATCTGACAGCCGTGTTGATCCTGTGAACTTAGGCAGATCACGAGAGGGAGGGCAGGAAGGGTTGCCTCAGGGCTTAGTTCTTGTGGCCCTTTTTTTACACGCCCAGAGAAATGCTGATTGCCACTTTGGGGTCAGGAAGCAATCCGGGAGGGTTTTTTTGTCCTCTTCTAGGTGTGGAACAACGGTCACTGGGTGTGTGTGTGGGGGGGAGGTATTTGTGGATTTCCTGCAGAGTGCAGGGGGTTTGACTAGATGACCTTGAAGGCCCCTTCCAACTCTATGATTCTATGAACTTCTGCTGTCCAACCCCAGACCTGGGATTGCTGCACAACGTAGACACAGAGCGAACCTTGGGGGCCCCAGCAAGGAACTGGGGGGGGGGTAGGTTACTCACTTGATCTCCCCCCAGTTTCCTAGAATCAAGCAGCAGTCTCACAACACAAGGGAGCAAGTGACCCTCCGGGTGGGGACTGGTAATTTGTTCCTAAGTGGTCTGGAATTGGGGGGGGGGCGACACCCACTTGTTCAGGAGGGTGAATACCTGGCGGATGGAATTGGGTGTGTGTGTGTGTGTGAAACCAGGCGGATGGTGAAGAGCCACAGGAGGGTCTCTCTCAAGGAGGTGAGCAGGCGACAACGTGACTGAATCCGTTCAAGTGACGAAAGTGAAGGCGATGCGCACGGGAACAACCCCTTCCTTCCCCCCATTTAAAATGTATGCTGCCAAGGTGGGAAACAGGTCTTGGGGTAGTGGGGGAGGGCGGAGTGACGACGTCCTCTCCAAGCAGGGGTGAAAAGGCAAATTCTGGGCTTGGAACGATTAGGATACCGATTAAACACAAAACAGCCAGCTCTGTCAACACAGCACACCGCTTAGGAGGTGCAGCCAGTAAGGACTTCAGGCAGGCCACCCAACAAGGTGGTGCACCAGTCTAGGAGGCCCACTTGGGAGAAGGGGTTGCCAGGAAAACAAACATGAAATGGCTGAGCCGTCGGGTTAGAACGGATAAAAGGAAGTACTTCTTCGCCCAAAGAGTGATGAACATGTGGAACTCACTGCCACAGGAGGGGGGGCGGCTACAAGCGTGGACGGCTTCAAGAGGGAACTGGACAAACATCTGGAGCAGAGGTCCATCAGTGGCTATGAGCCACAAGGGATAGGTAGGAATTCTCGGTCTGGGGCAAGGGATGCTCTGTATTCTTGGTGCTTGGGGGGGGCAACAGTGGGAGGGGCTTCTGGAGTCCTGGCCCCACTGCTTGCTGGACCTCCTGAGGGCACCTGGTGTTTCTGGCCACTGTGTGACACAGACTGGATGGGCCACTGGCCTGAACCAGCATGGGCTTCTCTCTTATGTTCTTCTGG
>NW_015161962.1:216710-249465 GCF_001447785.1 Gekko japonicus
CATGATAACAGGCTTATTGTGGTTTCTTCGCTTCATGAATATCCTGCCGCTTTCCAGACGCAAAGTGCCTCACACTGTTCTCCCCCCTCCTCCGTTTTATCCTCCCAACAGCCCTGTGAGGTTGGCGAGGCTGAGTGTCTTTGAGTGGCCCAAAGTCTCCCAGAGACCTTCCAGGGCTGAGAAGAGAGTTGAACCTGGAGGACCCCCCGTCTGATGCCCCAGAAAGGTCGCGGGGGGATGGGGGTGTGTGGAGAAAGTGGCCACGGAGCCCCCGCCTCTCTCTTGCCAGTGCAGGACTTGGCCACCACTACACTCCTCCCCCCGCCCCCCAATTCCAAATCCTGCACGGACAAACGTCCCCCTGCTGAGGTTTACTGTGGTGAATGCTGTCGTGACTCCTGTACTGCAGGGACAGAGACGGAGAAGTCCACTGACGGCTTTCAGCCACGAGCTCTAAGTGGCATCTCCGTGCTCAGAGACAGCCCCTCGGGTGGCTTTGGGACTCATCCCCCTCCTTATCCGCCTTCGGGGGGGGGCATCTGACTAGCCGTTGTGGGCAGCAAGTTGTTGTTGTTGTGATGATGATGATGATGATGATGATGATGATGATGATGATGATGATGAAGAGATTGGATCTATACCCCATGGCCCTTCACTACCCAAAGGAGTCTCAGAGCGGCTTACAAACTCCTTTTCCCTTCCCCTCCCCACAACAGACACCCTGGGAGGTGGGTGGGCCTGAGAGAGCTCTGACAGAAACGGCTCTTTTTCAAGGACAGCTCTTATCAGAACTACGGCTTGCCCAAGGCCATCCAGCCAGGTGCTAGTGGAGGAGAGGAGAATCCAACCCAGTTCTCCCATGACACCAAACTGGCTCTCAGGTGGACCCAGCTAATCCAGCACGGCTGCTCCTGCTCTCCCCCAATGGCTGCTGCACACAGACTGGGGGGGGGCTGAGTGGGGCATTGCCCCCCTCCTTAACAAGCTCTCAGCATGCACAGGCAAACGCTCGACTGCACAGCAGGCCTTTTGGGGTGGGGTGGGGGGACAATATTTTTCTGAATTATTAGGAGACCCTCCAAGACATCCAGTGTGACATTGTGGTTAGAGTGTCAGCCTGGGATTTGGGAGACCAGGTTCGAATCCCCGCTCTGCCCTGGCTGCTGGCTGGGCCATTCACTCACTCACTCACGCACACACCCAGTTTGGTGTCGTGGTTAAGTCCGTGGACTCTAATCTGGGAGAACTGGGGTTTGATTCCCCACTCCACCACTGGAAGCTGCTGGATGACCACAGGTCACTCACAAGTTCTCTTAGAGCTGTTCTCTCAAGGGCAGTTCTCTCAGAGCTCACTCGGCCCCGCCTACCTCACAGGGTGTCTGTTGTGGGGAGGGGGACGGGAAAGGCGTTTGTGAGCCCCTCTGAGACTCCTAGTGAAGGGCGGGGGGGGGGTATGAATCCAATCTCTTCTTCTTCTTCTAATCTACCCCCTGTTGTGAGGATAGGGTGGAGGAGGGGAGAGCAGCCCTGCAAGCCGAAGGGGAAGGCTGGGCAGGAGGAAGCAAAGACAAACAGAACGAAGTACTCCCGAAGCAGCCCAGACCTGGCCTCTGAGGTGCCGGGTCTCATTCCCAGGGAGCATTCAGCCGTGCACTAAGCTGGGGTGTGCAAAGAAGAGCAGGGGTGGGAACTGGAGGATAAGCACACACACACACACACACACACACACACACACACACAGAGGCCCCCAGCTCCTGGGAGGGTCCGCAGGCCAGGTTTCTCGCCCGCCCGCCCGCCCGCCCACTCCCCTTGTCTGAGGCAGCTGCTTCTGCCTTGGGTCTCCTCTCCCTCCCTCCTCAGGTCCACCCCCACCCCGCCCCCAGCACAGAGAAATTTCGAGAGAGCCATTGTTCTCTGCACACCTGGGGGGAGCTGGGCTCTGAGCCCGGGCAGTGACCGCCCCCTGGCCTGTGGGTGGGTTGCCCCCCCCCGCCCGGCTCTGGCACCGGCCCCTCCCTCATTAGCTGCCGCAAAATAATAATTTTATTCTTAATGGAGTTTCTGCCGGCAACCCACAATAAAGCTCCCGTTGAAAGGGAAAGATCCTAAACCCACCAGGTGGCAAATGCCAGTGGATCCAGAGCGTCTCCTTTCAATTGTTGTGGGGTTTTATGGCTGTTACATCATTCCTCTTTACAGAAATGGAACTTTTAAAAGTTGAGTCGGCAAGGTGGACGGCCCGCTCTACGTCTGAAGGAGCAGGGTGGCCAATTAATTAAAAAACCAAAACCCTCGACGTTTATCAAGGACCTTTCTGATAGGCACCAGCACAGGGAGGAATCCTTCCCCTTCGCTCTTCCAGCCGTTTGGCAGGGCCGAGACTTCATCCACCAGGGGCAGAAATTGGCCTGTGGTGGGGAGGGGGAACTGCAGCAGGGAGGCAGAGCCAGGGACTTGCGTGAGTCTACAGGGGTACCTGGGGCTGAGGCAAGCTCCCCGGGGGGCCCCATCACCCCTGGGGGCCACCCACCTGCCCCTTAAGATTTTGACGCAAACCAGACAGGGTTTTGTTTTGGGAGGAGCCGTGGCTCAGTGGCAGAGCAGCTGCTTGGCACGCAGAGGGTCCCAGGTCCAATCCCTGGCAGCATCTCCAGTTAAAAGGATCAGGTAGTAGGTGAAGTGAAAGACCTCCACTACCTGAGACCCTGGAGAGCGGCTGCCAGTCTGAGTGGGCAACGCTGACCTTGATGGGCCAGTGAGCATCTGCTCTTGGCATGCAGGAAGAAGAAGAAGAAGAAGAAGGAGGAGGAGGAGGAGGAGGAGGAGGAGAAGAAGAAGAAGAAGGAGAAGGAGAAGGAGAAGGAGAAGGAGAAGGAGAAGGAGAAGAAGGAGAAGGAGAACGAGGAGGAGATTGGGTTTATACCCCATGGCCCTTCACTACCCAAAGGTGTCTCAGAGCGGCTTACAAACTCCATTCTCTTCCCCTCCCCACAACAGACAACCTGGGAGGTCGGTGGGGCTGAGAAAGCTCTTGACAGAAACTGCTCCTTTTCAAGAGCAGCTGTGCCAGAGTTATGGCTTGCCCAAGGTCATCCAGCCAGGTGCAAGTGGAGGAGTGGGGAATCAAACCCGGTTCTCCCAGATTAGAGTCCGCACACTTCACCACGACACCAGACCGGCCCCAGGTTCAGTCCTCAGAATTTCCTGTGGAGGACCTGGTAGGAGGTGATGTGGAAGACCTCAGCCTGAGACCCTGGGCTGCCAGTCTGAGTGGGCACTGCTGACCTTGATAGACCCAGGGGGGTCTGGTTCAGTAATAAGGCAGCCAAGGCAGCGATTTCTGTGGGAATGGCCACCCTCCCCGGGAAGGAAGAGCCAGGGAAGGGTTTGCCCCAGGCAGCCCACTGCTGCCTCTGCTCCCATCTGCCCCTCTTCTACCCCCGCAGGGATACCTGCTGTGGGGCGTGGGCTGCCTTCACTGCCCGCTTGCTGGGCAAAGGGGGCCGGGCCGGATCCAGCAAGGCATGTGCCGACCCAGAGCATGCTGGGTAGGCAAAGAGGCCGGGGGGGGGGCTGGCCGGAGCGCGAACCCAACCTGCGCTTCGGGGGGGACCAAGGGGACTTCTGCGGAGGCAACCGTAGAGATTGGGGGTGCTGGGGGGAGCTCTCATCCCTGCAAGGGTTAGGGTTAGGGTTAAACCAGCTCTGGTCACTCAAAAGCGGCCTTCCTACGATGGGAGCGCAGAGAGTTCAAGCTGGCCGTGGCATATTTGGCAAAGAAAGAACCTCGCCTTCCTCCCAGAGCCATCGTGGGGTTTCCAAAGGGGTCCCCCGCCCAACACAAACTGGGAATCCCACCCCCACCCCCCACAGAGACTCAAAGAGGGATGGGGCAGGGGGGGAGAAGCCAGCCTCCAGCCCTGTGGAGCCATCCGGCATTTTTACGCCCCCCCCCCCATCGCCATGACTTCCCCTTTCAGGAGCAAGGGAGGAAGTAAAAAACATAGTTGGGTGGGTGGGGGGGGAAGAGAGCTGCATTTGGTGCTGGAGCCAGAGGAGCGCATTGTTCCCGGGGCCTCTGGAATGTGCGAGAAGAAGGCTGGAGGGGGTGGGGGAGAGTTACATAAAACAAGACCCTCCAGATACCAGAGGAAAGACACTTGAACAAAGAAGAGGAGGAGCCCCCCCCCCAGCTCTGTTCCCAAAAGGTCTTGGCTGCCGAGCCCCCTCACACAAGCCCTGCCTGGCAGGCAGAAGCTCCACGGTGTAACACTCCACCCCCCCCACCCCCAAATCTGGTGCCATCCAGGGGGACCCACGCCCTCCCTCCACGCCAGACAGAGGGGGCATTGTATGCCCTGCTCCCCTGGAACCCCTTGCTGGACCTTCTCTCCTGAGACTGCAGGAACGCCCCTGGTGCCTCAAAGCACCAACCCCACCACCACCACCACCACCACTCCATGAAATTGCTGAGCAGTCGGGTTAGAACGGATAAAAGGAAGTCCTTCTTCACCCAAAGAATCATGAACACGTGGAACTCACTGCCACAGGAGGGGGTGGCAGCTACAAGCACGGACGGCTTCAAGAGGGAATGAGAGAAGGATCTGGAGCAGAGGTCACTCAGTGGCTCTTAGCCACAAGGTATCGATAGGGACTCTCGGTCTGGGGCAAGGGATGCTCTGTATTCTTGGTGCTTGGGGGGGGGGCTTCTAGTGTCCTGGCCCTGCTGCTGGACCTCCTGAGGGCACCTGGTATTTTTGGCCACTGTGTGACACAGAGTGTTGGACTGGGTGGGCAATTGGCCTGATCCAGCATTGGCTTCTCTTATGTTCTTATGTTAAGAGCAGAGGTCCCTCAGTGGCTCTTAGCCACAGAGGTATAGATAGGAACTCTCCATCTGGGGCAAGGGATGCTCTGTGTACTTGGTGCTTGGGGGGGGCAACAGTGGGAGGGGCTTCTGGAGTTCTGGCCCCACTGCTGGACCTCCTGAGGGCCCCTGGTGTTTCTGGGCCCCACTGTGTGACAGACGGAGTGTGGGACTGGATGGGCCACTGGCCTGATCCAGCATTGGCCTCTCTCTTATGTTCTTGTATTCACGCCTACAGTCCAGAGGCCCTCTCTCTGGGCCCCAGCTGCTCCTTGTGAAGGGGACAGGAGAGGGGGGCACCCAAGGCACCCCCTGCAGGGACATGACCTGCCCCCCTCCTCCGGGAGGGCAAGGAGGAGAGAGCTCCCCCCTTCTCACATGGCCTCCCCCTGCCTTGACTGCTCCACCCAAAGGACCTGCCCCCCCCCCCCCGCAGATATGCCAACCCAGCCTGGCAGCTTCCCTGCTTGGCTTTCACAGCCTCCGTTCAGACAAGCGGTCCAGCAAGTCCCGCGCCCTGTTTCCAGCCGTGGCCAACCAGTTGCCCTGGAAGCCCAGAGGGAGGCGGAGGCTGCCTCCTGGCAGCGGGACCCAGAGGCCAACTGCCCCTGGCGGTGGAGGCTCCTTTTCATCTCGTGGGTAGTTGGCATGGACGGGCTTACCCCCCCCTCCAAATTAAAGCTGTCCTTATGCTTGTGACCATCACCACCTGGCTGGGAAATGTCAGGGATTCCTGAATGCGGTGATTTCAGGCCTGGACGCCTGGTTATGGTACCAAAATGGCCGTGGGTGGGCGGCCGATGCCAGGAGACAGGCGGGAGAGGAGGGCAACCCTGTTAATCCTCGGGCATCTTGTCAGCCTTTGATACTGTCCATCCCAGCTATCGACTCTGGACTGTGTCTCAGGGCCAGGACAAATTCTGCAGTGGCTCTGGTCCGGTTGGAGGGCAGGCTTCAGGTGATGGTGCTGGGGGGCTACTGCTCAGCCCCTTGGCCCCTGGGTTCCCACCAGGACAGAAGTGCTCCCGGCGAGCAGAGGATGGAGAAGTGGGCGGCAGCTGGGGCGAGGAGGGGCCTTCATCCGCTTCAACTGGCCGGCCAGCTGCGGCCTTCCCTGGGCAGAAAAGATCCATCCACTGTGCTACAGGGCCCCCCCCCCCGGTCACATCCAGTTTAGACTCTGCTGCACGGGGCTGCCCTCGAGAACTGCCCAGAAATGTCCACCGATACAAGG
Organism: Gekko japonicus; assembly: GCF_001447785.1. NCBI lineage: Eukaryota > Metazoa > Chordata > Lepidosauria > Squamata > Gekkonidae > Gekko > Gekko japonicus. The sequence continues at coordinate 222,812 of NW_015161962.1, forward strand.
AGATTCCCAGACATCGTAACTGACTGCACACTGGGACAGGCGGTCGCAGAGCCAGTGATCATCTGATGTCAAAAGAGGGAATGTCACAAAAATGAGAGGAATAGTTAAAGGAAACACAAGAGTCAAATCCCTTGTTCAGTCGCACAGTCGAGTCCGACTCTCTGCGACACCATGGACCAGACCACGCCAGGCCCTCCCTTCTTCCGCCGTCCTCTGACGTTTGCTCAGTTTCATGTTCGTTGCATCTATGACACTGTCCAACCATCTCATCCTTTGCCGTCCCCGTCTTCTTTGACCTTCAAATCCCTAGAGCTATTTAAAACCACCCTCACTGAAGCCCAGATAGAATGAATTCCACAGGTGAGGAAAGGCACTGCCCAAGTCTAAAAGGTTAACAACGCAAGTCAAGGAAGCTATAAAAAGTAAAGAGGCTTCTTTTAAAAAGTGGAAGGTCTGGCCCAATGAATTGAACAGGAGGGACCACCGGCACTGGCAGAAGAAATGTAAGTCAATCATCAGACATGCCAAAAAAGAAAAAAGATTTTGAGAAGCGGGTTGCTAAAAGCATCAAGACAAACAATAAACATTTGTAAAAATATACACCCAGAACAGGAAACCAGCCAGAGAAGCAGTGGGGCCTTTGGGTGAGCAAGGAATAAAAGGAAGATGGGGAGATGGCAGAGAAGCTCAAGGACTTTTTGGCTTCTGTGTTCACTGTGGAAAGTGTGGGGCACAGACCCCCAGGCCACAGCCCCTGTTTTCAGGAAGGGAGTCTGAAGAACCGAGCCAAATTAAGGTGACCAGAGATGAAATTCTAGACCCACTGGGGAAATTAAAAACCAATAAGTCTCCAGGTCCTGATGGCATATACCGGAGAGTTCTCAGGGAACTCAGATGTGAGATCGTTGATCGACTAACCCATATATGTAACCTATCACTAAATTCAGCGGCTGTTCCAGAAGACTGGAAAGTAGCAAATGTGACACCATTTTTAAAAAGGGATCCAGAGGGGAACCAGAAAATTACAAGCCAGTCGGCCTAACATCTGTCCCAGGAAAATTAGTAGAAACTGTAATCAAGACAGAATTGTTAGGAACATAGAGGGACAAAGCCTGCTCAGGGAAAATCAGCATGGCTTCTGCAAAGGGAAGTCCTGCCTCACCAAGCTTTTGGAATTTTTTGAGAAAGTGAACAAGAATGTAGACATCATATCCCTGGACTTCCAAATGGCTCTTGACAGGGTACCTCACCAAAGACTCCCGAGTCAACTGAGCAGTCATGGGATAAGAGGATGGGTGTTCTTATGGGTTAAAAACCGGTTAAACGACAGGAAGCGAAGAGTAGGAAGAAACGGACAGTTATCACGATGGAGGAAAGTCAGCAGTGGGGTCCCACAAGGATCCGTCCTGGGGCCGGTACTGTTTGATTGATTCATAAATGATCCGTGACTGGGGGGGGGGGTGAGTGGTGGAATGGCCAAGTTTGCAGATGACACCACATTATTCCGGGTGGTGAAGACCAAGGCTGACTGCGGAGAGCTCCAAGAGGACCTCCACGATTGGATTCATACCCTGCCCTTCACTACCCAAGGGAGTCTCAGAGTGGCTTACAAACTCCTTTCCCTTCCACTCCCCACAACAGACACCCTGTGAGGTGGGTGGGGCTGAGAGAGCTCTTGACAGAAACTGCTCTTTTTCAAGAACAGCTCTTATCAGAACTACGGCTTGCCCAAGGTCATCCAGCAGGTGCGAGAGGAGGAGTGGGGAATCAAACCCGGTTCTCCCAGATTAGAGTCCGCGCACTTAACCACTACACCAAATGGCTTCATTTGTGGAGCTGACCCTCACGGGAGGCAGCGATGGCCCTAAAGGGGGATTAGACAAATTGGCAATGGAAGAGAAGTCTGTCCAAGGCACTGGCAATCAAATGGAACCTTCTGAAGGTGCCAACGGCAAAGGGGTAAGATCCGCAGGTGCCCGGCGGGACCAGAAAGGCTCCCACACTTCTAGCACTCCGCAGCATGTGCAAAACAGAACAGGAGAGCGTCTTGATAAAGGAACCAAAACTGCACTAGAAGGAGAGGAGATTGGATTTATACCCCTCCCTTCACTACCCAAGGGAGTCCAAGAGTGGCTCACAAACTCCTTTCCCTCCCCCTCCCCACAACAGACACCCTGTGAGGTGGGTGGGGGCTGAGAGAGCTCTTGACAGAAACTGCTCTTTTTTAAGGACAGCTCTTGTCAGAACTATGGCTTGCCCAAGGTCACACCAGCAGGTGCAAGTGGAGGAGTGGGGAATCAAACCCGGTTCTCCCAAATCAGAGTCCGCACACTTAACCACTACACCAAACTGACTCTAGTGATGGCCACATGCATAGATAGCTTCAAAAGGGGATGAGACCGATCCCTGGAGGATAAATCTATCAAGGGCTTCTAGCCATAGTGACTGAAAGGAACCTCCATATTCAGAGGCACGAGGAATCCCAGAGCTGGGAAGCAACATCAGGGGAAGGTCTCAGCCTCTCTGCTGTGTTGTCAGCCCTCCAGAGGAACGGTCTGGCCAGTGCGTGCGGTCACAGTGTGATGCTGGACTGGATGGACCACTGCTCTGACCCAGCAAGGCTCTGAAGCTTTGAACCAGGACACCGCCTGGAGTGGGCATCAGGCCAGTTGTTCGACCTGCAGCTGCTTCCAATTTGCTTCCGGCCCCCATCCAAGTCCCCGGCGTTGACCTCTGTATGGCTTAGCAAACTGAAGGTCTGTCTACTGCCCCCTGAACCTCCCCATGCCCTCCTATCTTCTTCGGAGGCCCACCTGAGATGAAACGGCTGCAGCCTGAAAAAGGGGCTTTTCGGTTGTGGCAGCAAAACCTGGCCCCACCCGAGGTTTGCCCTGTCTCCTTCCATCCTTGCCTTCTGCCAGCGGCTAGAGGCTTTTCTGTTGCATTTGGCCTCCTTCCCTCACCAGTCCTCTTAGGCCTCCTCCCTGTGTGTTTCCATTATTTTTTATTTTTAAATGTTTTATGTGTGCGTAAATTGGGTGGGAAGGCAGCACAGGAGTGTTCTAAATGAGTAAGAAATGCATCAACGGACAGTAAATTCCACAGATGAATTTTGTTGTTCAGCGACCCCGTGGACCACATCACGCCAGGCCCTCCTGTCTGCCGTGTCCTGCTCCGGAGCTTTGAATTACTCCGTTGAATTACTCATTGAGTAAAGAACTATTTCCTTTTGCCTGTCGGGAATTTTCTTCCCCACAACTTCGCTGGATGCCCTAGAGTCCCACCATCATGGGGGAGGGAGAAAACATACCCTTCTAGCCCCCTTTCTGCATTCCATGCATAGCTGACCATGTGTGTGTGTCCCCATCCCCCCCCCTTGGCAGTCTTTTCCTCCTCTACAGACTCCCCAGCTTTTTCTCGCAAGGAGCACCAACCCCTTGACCATCCCGGCTGCCCTCTTCTGTACCTTGCCCAGCCCGGCAACGTTCTTTTCCAGGTATGGCGACCAGAACTGCCTGTGGTGTGTTTTTCTAACGCAGTGCCCACACCCGGCCTCCTGCTCCCACTCAGCCCATGAGGAATGGCAGGCGGGGGGAGGGGGAGGGCAACCTGTGGAAGGACAAGAAAAGGACTCGGGTCCACATCCAGGGGCACCTGGGAGACTAGCTGGGTTCCCAGGGCCTCTGAGCGCCTTTCATCAGATGAAATACTTGTACTGGCCGGCAGTGTTCCCCCTAAGCTGAGTCAGTGTGAGCCTGCTCATGGTTTTTTAGCCTCCGGCTCACCCACTTTTGTCTCAGCTCAGGAAGGGTGGGGCTCCAGAGCAGACTCATTTATGCAGCGGCCAAATTGCTGGCTCTCAGCTTCAATGCCAGTCGCTCAGAGAGTAGAATTCTTGCTCACGAGACTCCACAGCTCAGAGGGAGCCTCTTGCCTGGCAGGGTGGCCCAGGAGAGGGTGGGAGGATCCGGCTGTCACAGGGCTGTGTCCAAGGGGGGGGGGGGGCGCCAGAGCTTCAACCCGCACACTCCCCGAGCACGGGGACCCTTGTCGAAGTTGCAGGGGAGGGACCGCCTCTCCCTCATCAGCTGGGCACATTGACAGGAGACTTGCCTGCCCCCAAACTGCCCGCCTGCCGAGTGCTGGCCTTCCGCATGGCCCTTGCGATCCCGGGAGTAGGGCTCGAGACTTCTGTACCATGCCTGGGGTCCTCCTGCGGCCAACATACCAGGCCAGGACACCCCTCTCCTCTCACCCCACCCCACCCCAGGGGCAGAGAGGCCCAGATGGGAGAGTCCAGGGAACGGCTTCCAGCTGGAAGCTGCCCGAGCAAGAAGGGGTCCCATGCGTTCCTCGGGGTCCCACATTGCCCGTGTGACTGACCTGGGGCAGGTGCTCCCAGAGGCTTACCGGGCAACCTTCCGGAGGAGCTGCCCCCTCCGTGCCCAGAACTGCCCTGCTCCTGGGACCTGGCCCGGAGGCCTCGACGACTGGCCTTCTGCAGGTCTCCGGGGAGTCAGCGCCACGTCACGTAAAGGAGTCGTCCGGCCATCCTCTGCCCAGCTCTGGAAAGTGGAGCCATTCCTCAGAGGGAGCGCCTACATCCCGTGGGCCCTGGCGGCCCTTAAAATGACTGCGTGGGCGAGGGTTCAGTAGAAGGAGGAAAGGGACTGGTTCAGGGCTGTGGACGAATGAAGCGCAACAGAGCAAAGGCATCTAGGAGCCACTTCGAGCCCAACGTCGCCTGGCGCCCCCCCCCCCGAAATCGCGGTCCGTGTCCAGGGCCACTAAGTCACTGAGGACGGAGGGGGCGGGGGAGTGAGGAGGGTGCCCCCCCATGCCCAACAAGGCACCGTTGTGCAAAACGCTCCCAACCCCCCTCTCCCCCCAAAACACAGCTGCTCCCCAAGCTTTTGCCAAGCAGCCCCAGACACAACACAGTCCTCACCTTCCCTACCTCAGCAGGGGAAACAAACGGCTCTGGGGGTACGTAAAAACGAGGAGCCCCCCACCCACCACCTTCCCGGTGGGGTCTGCTGGCAGTGTGTCCCTCTCCAAGACCCCCACCCCACCTGCTGGGAATCAGAGGACCCACCAAAAAGCTGCCAACCGGGCTTGCAGTGCCCCCCAGTGGCTGTGGACAACCGTGCACGCACTGGCCTGTCGGTCCAAACCTCACCCTTTCCTCTCTGGGGCTGCTTCTTGCAAGGGGGCCTGAGTTGGAGGCTGACCCCCCCCTCCAGTGCCCCCCTCACCGAAAACAGTCTAGCTGCGGGACTAAGAACCAAAACATTTGGGCTCACCTGGCGCCCCCGGCCTCCCTCCCGCCACACCGACTCGCCCCGAGGAAAGGATCCAAAGCAACAAGTGGGTGGAATGCTCATTTCTTTTAAAAAACAAACACACGCGGGGCACCGTTGACAAGCCCCCTTGCAACCGCCAACATGGACACGACAGTGAATGCTCAGAAATTGAATGGGAAAAGCCACCAAACCTCTGGGAGCTGTGCAAGGCCTCTTATTTCCTGCATTGGTGGCCAAGACCTGGGTTCAAGTCCAGCAGCACCTTAGAGAACAAGAAGAGTTTTTGACAGTCAAAAAGCTCTCTTTGGTCAAACAGGCAGGTCGGGAGCGTTTCCTTCCTCTCTCTTAAGAAAATCTTCAGCATATCTGCAAGGATTCTGCTGGGAACCCACTTCTCTGCGTGCTGCTCAGGAACACGCTTCCAGGCCCACGTCCAGCTTGCCTTGCACAACACAGCTCGCCCGGCCCTGGGACCGTTCTTGACACAAGAAGGAAAGACGGTGTCAGCCCCACAAGGTCTTGAATGGGAATGTGTGTAGGCGGGCCCAGCGAAGGGTCTGGACCGAGGCCCAGTCGAGCGGGGAAAGAACTTCCCACGAAACATTCTGCCAACACTGTCCCGGGCGCATCTGTTGCTGCTGCTCCCTCGCAACGAGCCTCCACCATTTCCACACCAGACTCGTGAGGTCTGCACACGCTCCTTCGGCCCACACACCAGAAACTCCCTTCCCGTTCTATTGCTTGGTGCTTGCAAACTGGCTACAGCAGGCTGCCCTAGCCCAGATTCCGGCATTTATCATTATTTCCGGCATAAAAATTCCATCAAGTGTGTGTGTGTGTGTGTGTATTTGTTTGCTGTTCCGGGGGGGGGGGGGGTGGAGAAGAGAGAAGATCCAGAGCAGCTGTTTCCAGGGAGAGGCTGACTCACTGGCTCCGGTTCCGGATTGCCTTGGCATGGAGACGGGGGAGGGGCCAGGCATCTGCGCACCGGGTCACCCGGGGCTCGGAGTGCAGGCTGGCCTCTCCCCCCCCCGCCCCATGCATCACAGGGAGCTCCTCCCAGAGCAAGAGCGCTGCCGGCAGGGCATGAGACGCCAGCTGCCGGGGAGCCAATCCTGGGAGCAGCCACCTGGACAACACCCGCCGAGGCAGGCTTGGCCCCCGCCCCCCGCCAAGATGGCTGCTCTCCTGGCACTCCTGATATGCAAAACAAAGTGGGGCCACGGCTGGGCTTTCCCGGTGCCAGGGAGGGGCCACGGCTCAGGGGGGGGGGAAGAGCCTCTGCTTGGCATGCAGAAGGTCCCAGGTTCCGTCCCCGGCGGCATCTCCACAGTGGAAGGGACCAGGCGGGAGGGGGAGGGGAGGGGGAGGACCTCCGCCCGGGCCGAGATCCTGGAGAGGCACGGCCAGTCTGGGCAGACAGAATGAGCCCTCGGGGGTTCGGTTCAGCCTAAGGCAGCTTCATGGGTCCGCGGCCCCCATCACCGCAAGACCGCCCCACGGACCCCTCCCCCCCACACACACCCGACACCACGGGGAGAGTCAGGTGGGCCAGAGCAGCTCCCTTGACCGTGGCCCAGAGGCAGCAGGGAAGGCTCATCGGGTCCCTCCCTGCAAGAAGACCTGCGCCACGGAAGAGGCACCCCCCCCCCGGCACCACCTAGCGCCCACCCTCCTGGGCCCGTGGCGGAGACCCACTCAGCTCAGCAACAGGCGCTCTTGATGCAAGCTGCACTTGTCACTTTAAAGCCTGGTATCTTTACCCCTATTTTGTCACACACACACACACACACACACACCCTGTCGCTCCTGTGACCCACGAGCAAGTCAAGCAGGCCTCCCCGCTGGACTCCCTCCTCAGCAGGGACACGGAGGAGGGGGTGGGGATGGCATCGGGGGCAAAGGCAAGGGCAGGAGGAAGAACCCGGAACGGAGACCCTGGCCCGGCCTCCCGCTGGCACGCTGGGCTTGGGCTGGGCCGGAACGCCTGGCCTGGGCCGCACGCACGGCGCCTCACTCCCGCCAAGGAAAGATGCCAATCCCGGCGTGCCACTGTCTGACGCTGTCGTAGAGGTAGAGAAATCTCTGGGGCCCCCGCCGGGAAGGAGGAGCAGCCAGCTGCGGGAATGCTGAGTCAGTCACGCAGAAAAGAGGCACCCACCCGGCCTCCGAGGAACGAGACTTGTAAGGCCTGAACTGGAAAATGATGTAATGGACACCGCCCCCCTCCCCAGAAGCCCGTCTTCACGCAACTCCCCCTACCCGCCCCATGTCACCTCTTCCCACCTCCCCCTCCCCCACGGGCCCAGCGGAGCCACTCTCCTGGGGGGGAGGCGGCAGCTCCAGCTCTGGAAGTCGAGGGCGGCCAAGGCGTGCGCCAGCAGCCGGAAGAATCAGTCCTGCCCTGGACACGAGGCCAAGTGCTGCTCCCAGTCGGCTTCAACCACTTTGTACAGCTCCATCGTGGCCCGGGCGTCCTCCACCGAAGAGTGGCCGTTCTGGCCGACCTGCAGGTGAAATGGGAAAGGCGGCCTGAAGGTAGAGGACTCACCGGGGCCCGCTCCCCAGGAACCCCTCCCCACTCCAGACCCCCCCCCCCGTGTTTTTTTCCCCCCATCCCTCCGAGGAGCTCAGAGTGGCATTCCACCCCGGTTCATTCTCACAAGGGCGCTGGGAGGCTGTTTAGGCTGAGGGAGGGTGACCCAAGTGAGCGTCACCGGCAGAGGAGGGATTTGAATCCAGGGTCAGGAAGCAAGCTTTAATCCAGGCCAGTTTGGCCGGACATCCTGGATGGGTTTTTCTTGTCCTCTTCTGGGCGAGGATCAGGGGTCACTGGGTGTGTGTGTGTGTGTGGAGGGGGGAGGCAGTTGTGAATTCCCTGCATTGTGCAGGGGGGGTTGGACTCGATGACCCTGGAGGTACCTTCCAACTCTGTGATTCTATCCACTAGACTCTCTCCTGCTGGGGATACAAATGCCCTCAGCAAGGCGACCAATTCGGCTTTCCATAAAATGGATTTAGAAGACGTGGCTCTGAGCAAGGAAACAAGAGACACGATCCCCAGAATGTGACGCCAGCGGGGTGGTCCTGAAGGCAAAAGGAAGCTGCCCGTGTTATCACCGAGTTATGACTGGATCGTGATCAATGCTCCCGCTAAGCTGTGGAGAGTCTTGCGAGCAAACTTTGTGAGCTACTGGCATTAAAGCTGTGAGCGAGCGATTCAGCTACGGCTTAAATTAGTTTGCTCTGGAGCCCTCCTTCCAGAGCTAAGACAAAAATGTGTGAGCCAGAGGCTAAAAAACTGTGAGTTAGCTCACACTAACTCAGCTTAGAGGGAACACTGGTTGTGGTTTATTCTCACTGCCTCCTTGCAAAGGAAGTCATTGATATGCCCACTGATGGGAGAGGAAGGGAGATGGGGAAAATGACCTCAGAGAGACAACAACCCCCCCGCCACCAACCAAGAGCACACCAACCCAGAGCAGCACTCTTTGTGGTGCTAGGCGCCCCCTCTTGTCTTTCTCTCTTTCTCCTCCCTGTCTCCCTTCCTCCTTTATCAGCTGGTGAAGTTCCCCTTTATGACAGCTTTGCTCATGAGAGCAGGGCCTTCTGCGGGGCCACCCTGCAAATGGGCAAAATCGACACCTGCCCACATGCGGTGCCTTCTCCGTTGTGGCCCCCCACCTTACGGAATGGCCTCTCTGAGGAGGACCAGACGGCTCCCCCTCCCCTGGCTCTCTGCAAACTATGCAAAACTGAGCTATGCTAGAGGGCTTTTCGATTCCGGTAACAGCACTGCACCCTACAAAATGGTTCACAAAGTCAGTCGCATAAATGAATAAAGACGATTATAAAATCAATAAAAATATCTCACCATACCCCACACCCCTTTAACACAAAACGGCAGTTTGGGATAAACACAAGAAGACCCCCCTGAAAGCCCACCAGCCCGGTCCCTCCAAAGGGACTAGGAGCTCACCGGCAGCAGCCAGGCTCTTACCTGGGCGCCCTCTCTGACCGCCCGGCTTACCTGGATGTCTCTGTGGAGGAGCTGCTTGGTGAGGCGCTTCAGCGAGGCCGACTCGTTCTCTGGGAAGCCGGCCTTGCGGTTGAGGAGGGGGATCTTCGAAGTATCCCTGGTTGCTGATTTGGGGTGGAAGTATTTGAGGGCCTTGAAGTCATTGTGGATGGCATGACCGATGACGATCTTCCCAGACAGGATCTTCATGATCTGAAAGAGACGCAGAGGAACCCTCCTCACTCCATGGCCAGGGACAAAGGGAAGAGGCGACAGACCTCGCCCCCCCCCCCCAGCCATACAAAGCCTGCTTTGGCGGGGAATACATCAAATGAAATAAATAAAACCTCAGACATTGCTCCGCGGCCTAGACTCTGACCCCGGCCTGCGCACCACCACCACCATCACCAACTGCTGCCTGGTTACATGACCTCTTCCTGGGGCGGACTCCGTGGCTGCCCCAGGCCCCTTCCATTCCTTGGCAGATGGACTGGACCAAGTGCCAACTGCCTCTGGTCTAGGAACTTGAGCCCCAGCAAGGCCTGGCAAGACTGGAGCAACAACCATGCCTTTAAAAATCAAGCCGTTACCCTAAATCTAGACGGGGAAGGCCTTGCACAATGCCTTTCTGCTGAGAGACAGGCAGCAACGTCATCCCCAGAAAGGCAACGGAGATGCTCCTGGGGCTACCAGGCACAGAGGGACAGTACCAGAGCACTCCCCGCCCCCTCGAGCCCTGATTGACAACTGAGCTGAACGTCTGCCCTAGGAGCCGACTGGCAAAGGCAGCTCTCTTCCCGAGATGGGGGTAGCCTCTCCTGGCACACCAGCAGGCCTCAAGATATCCAGCATCTCTGGTACTGGAACGGAAACATTCCCACAAAGGCTTCTTGACCTAGAATTTCATGTTAAATCCTTTGCAGCCTTATTTTTCTCCTCAGGACAAACTAAACCTTCCCCATCCAGGAAGGGAAAATGGCCAGTTACTTCTAGAAGAAGAAGTAGAAGAAGATATTTGATTTATACCCCTTCGCTACCCGAAGGAGTCTCAGAGCACCTCACAAACTCCTTTCCCTTCCCCTCCCCACAACAGACACCCTGTGAGGCGGGTGGGGCTGAAAGAGCTCTTGACAGAAACGGCTCTTTTTCAAGAACAGCTCTTATCAGAACTACGGCTTGTCCAAGGTCATCCAGCCAGGTGCAAGTAGAGGAGGAGTGGGGAATCAAACCCGGTTCTCCCAGATTAGAGTCTGCGCACTTAACCACTACACCAAACTGGATCCTTTTACAACCTAGATCACCCTTCTCATTGTAGAGCTTTTACATCGGCCTGACTAAATATTTTCCCCTCAAAAATATTAACTGGTCGGTATAACAAAGTCTCTTTCCATGAAAGGCAATGTATCTGTCCTCTAAAATTGATAGATTCAATCCATCACATTATCTTGGATTGTCAATTGCACGCAGGTTCACGTAAGAAACTCCTTTCCTCACCATTATACCCTAAACATTGTGTTAGCAATGATCCAAGGTCTATTAAATGACACAAGCCCAGACATCACAGCTCTGGTCGCTAGGTTCTTGGCCGAAGCGGTTAAACAGAGATACAAGCTTTCTGTAGGATCTGCCTTATTTTGCTGCCTCTGTAATGCCTCCTTGCTCTTATTTTATCATGCCATGTATTTTACTGATATGCCATTAAAGATATTTGATTTGGGAAGATTCCCTGCTGGCAGGCAGGCAGAAAGGCTGTCAGGATGTAATGTGAAGAAGAGGAGATTGGATTTATACCCCCACCCAGTACTTGGAGTCACAGAGTGGCTTACAGTCTCCTTTCCCTTCCCCTCCCCACAACAGACACCCTGTGAGGTAGGTGGGGCTGAGAGAACTCTGACAGAAACAGCTCTTTTTCAAGAACAGCTATGCCAGAATTATGGCATGCCCAAGGCAATCCAGCCAGGTGCAAGTGGAGGAGTGGGGGAATCAAACCCGGTTCTCCCAGATTAGAGTCTGCACACTTCACCACTACACCAAACTGGCTCCTGTGCTGCCAAGTCCTGAGTGAGGCTGAGTAAGATCAGGGGGATTGTTTTGCATCACATCCCCCAACAGGTACACGAAGCTGCCTTCTACCCTACCAGACCCTCGTCCCATTCAAGACTTGGACAGCCCCAGCGGGGAAGCCGCTCAACGAGCTCCCCGGCCCCCTCACCTCTTTCTGGGCTGCCTTGAAAGGAGCAGCATTCGTCATGTGATGCCTCCGGATGCCGCTCCACCTAGTCCGGTAATTGGTAATGGGCTCGGCCGGCCGGATGTATTTGTCATACATCACATCGCCGTAGTAGCCCACGATGCTGCACCTGGCCAGGCCGCTGTTCCGCCCGCCGGGCCCAGTGCCCACCATCTCACAGTCAATGGCCACCATTTTGCTGGGACTGCCCAGTGCTGCGGTGAGGCCGCTGTCGTACTCGCTCCACAGGTGGGCTTTGCTGAGCCCGCCCGCGCTGCCGTTGTTCTTCGTCCCGTTGGGCTTTGCGGAGCTGCTTCCCGTTCTGCTGGGCACCGCCGGGGCCTCGGACTGGGGGGAGGGGCGAGAGCCTGAAGACTTGCTGCCGCTGCGAGCAGCGTTTTCCTTGGGAAGCTTTTTGGGCCCGCATCCAAAGCCAGCATCCCTGCCTGCTCCATCCAGGCCACCCTGACCATCCGCCTTCTTTCTCTTCTTGCCCCTCTCCCTGTCCACTCCTGTGCCCCGACGAGAAGCGTCCCGTTTGAGCAGGGCAGACTCTGGCGGCAGCTGTTTCTGTTTCAGAAAGCCCCTCCTCTCCAAGAAACGGCGGCGTCTGACGAAGCGCTGGTGCTTCTTGTTGCCTTCAGAACCCCTTTGGGGGCACTCGTGAAGGGCTGTATCCAGATTGATAATGATATCCGACATGGCTGGTTACCATGAGCAGGCACTTCTCTACAACGACCACATGGCACGAGATGCCTCACTTGGGGGGGGGGGGGAGGAGATAGAAAACAATGAATTTTTCTTAGTATTTGAGTATTCCCCCAAATAACCACTATAGTTCACAAAGCTTGCCTGTAAAGCAAGCGTGTTTGCCAGAAGTTTGCTCCCGCAGTTATGGGTGAAAATTTCAAGTCGCCATGCTGGCTCACAAATCCCAAAGCAGCTTAAACAGTTGTATCATTTTAGGACCAAAGAATACACTGCAAACCAACATGGAATCTTTCATGTTCTCTTGAACTCTGAATGCTCAATTTAGCATAAGTATCCAGACATTTATGATTTTCCCTCATCTTTGGTGGAATCTGGGCTCACAGGAAGTTGGGTAGGGATTAAGGACTCCTTCCGCTTCTTGTTACCAGAAGGAATGCTAGCCATTCTTCCTCCTTTTTCTCTCTTTCACAATAAACCTCAGTGGCGGCTCCACACTGGCGGAACGAGCTCCTGGAAAAGATCAGGCCCCTGCGGGACCTTCTACAGCTCCACAGGGCCTGCAAGACGGAGCTCTTCCGCCAGGTCTTCGATTAGGAGCCGCCCCCGCCACCATCACCAACACTAACCATAGAGGCAGGTGCCTGGCCTATGGCTGACAGACTGTGCCCGCTGTTAGAGACGGGCAGATCAACAATCTATACAATGTATAGCACCACCTCTATGATGAAAACATTACTGCTAGCACGTTATATTGTGGTTGCAATGAGTTGTTTTAAAAGTTTCATATTTGAATGTTATTATGTTTTATCGGGTAAGCCGCCCTGAGCCTGCTCAGGCGGAGAGGGAGAGATACAAAGTTGAAGAAACAAATAATTAAATAAATAAAACGTATATAAATACATCCCTTTGACTTTGCTTAGCATAATCGATTTCCCTGGGGTATTTCTGTCAACCTCTTCCACAGATACCACCGAGATGGCTGCATGTTATTTTGTTACTGGCCTAGTAACCGTGCTGGAAGACCACCTTTGCAGCAGGTCCGTCTGGATGTTCTCGAGGGTCCCCTGACCCTGAGGGGTGGTGGCGGCGGGTTACTTTCCAGGAAGCCCCTGGTCTAAGGGCGCCTCCCCGGCAGGACAGGCACCGCTCCCTCCCCCAGGACAGGCAGCCCCTTCCCCCCAGCGCGGCGCCTCCACACACGTGCTCCCAACAGCCCTGCAAGGTAGGCAGGCGGGAGTGAAGGGGAACGGGGCGCTTCAGGGCAGAGGCCGCCGGCGGAGTCCTCGCAGGTGCGCTGCGCCCGGGGCCTACCTCGCGGGGACGCTGTTGAAGGTACCGAGAAGGCAGGGAAGGCGAGGAAGGCCCCGGGCGGCGGGGTGGCGGGTGCGTCCTCCGGCCCTGCGTCGCGGGCATCGCCCGGGGGGGGTGCGGAGGGGCGCCTTTGTGACCTACGCGGCGGCGCCGCCTCCTTCCCCTCGGCTGCGGGGGGGGGGAGGACAACGGGGGGGGGCGAAGCGCCTCAGACCCGGAAGCGGAAGCGCCGCCGCAGGGGGGGACCACGCGGCGGGGTTCATTCTACTTCCTCCTCCTCCTCCTCCCCTCCCCCCCGCGCTTACCTGAGGACTTCCGGTTCCCCCTTCCGCGTTTTATAACCCTCCTCCGGACAGGCAGGGAAAGCGGGACGGGAGCCGGGCAGGGCCAATCCGCGGGGGCGCCCAAGAAGACGCCGGAGAGGAGAGCGGAGGAGGCCCGTGGCCAGGGGCGGGGCCTTGCCTGCTTTGCATAGGGGCGCCTGATTGGCTGCCCCCCGCCCAGGCGCTGCCGCGGTCCGACAGGTGCGCCTCTCACCTGCCGCGGGGGCGGGGCCGGGGGTCGGTCTCGCTCTCGCTCTCTCCCCCCGCCCCGCCGGGCGCGCCATGACCGCGGGCTGTGATGCGGGGCTTCTCCCTGGAGGACCAGAAGGGCCTGGCGGCCGGCATCAGCCGCCTCCTCCGCCGCTACCGCTTCCTCCTCGACGCCCCCGTCATCGTAAGTCTCTCTCGCGCGCGGGCGGGGAGGGGGAGGGAAGGGGGCCCCCCCGGACACCCGGCGATGCTCCCTCCCTCCCTCCCGCAGCGGTGCAGTCCCGGGAGCGAAGGCTCTGCAGTTGGCGAGCGGCGGGCACGCAGTCGGTGAGCGAGCGACTCAGTCTGCTCTGGGGAGCCCCCTCCTCCCTGAGCCCAGACCGAAATGTGTGAGCCGGAGGCTAAAGAACTGTCAGCTGGCTCGCACTCACTCGGCTTAGAGGGGACACTGCAATGGCCACCCCCCCTCGCACGGAGAACTGGCCCCGCGGGCGGATTTTCGGGGCGCGATCACACCGCAACATCTGGGAAGTGTAGCCAACCTGTGGTGTCCCGCCCGAAGATGCGGAGTTAAAAAGTACCAAGGTATCCGGAAAAACGCACGGCACAGGCGGGCGTCTGATCGCAGGAGCGCTCGTATCCTGTGGCATCCGATGCCCGTCCATGTCCCGTCGCAAACCGGATGTTTTTCGTAAGCGCATGCGCACAAACACGAAAGTGAAAGCAGTGCTGCTCCGCGGAACTGCGCATGCGCATAAATGCAAAACGCTTGTGCGATTGCGCAGCTTCTTTGCCACACTGCAGCATCGCCGTGTGATCGCCAGCTACAGACCGAAATGTGTGAGCCGGAGGCTAAAGAACTGTCAGCTGGCTCGCACTCACTCGGCTTAGAGGGGACACTGCAATGGCCACCCCCCCTCGCACGGAGAACTGGCCCCGCGGGCGGATTTTCGGGGCGCGATCACACCGCAACATCTGGGAAGTGTAGCCAACCTGTGGTGTCCCGCCCGAAGATGCGGAGTTAAAAAGTACCAAGGTATCCGGAAAAACGCACGGCACAGGCGGGCGTCTGATCGCAGGAGCGCTCGTATCCTGTGGCATCCGATGCCCGTCCATGTCCCGTCGCAAACCGGATGTTTTTCGTAAGCGCATGCGCACAAACACGAAAGTGAAAGCAGTGCTGCTCCGCGGAACTGCGCATGCGCATAAATGCAAAACGCTTGTGCGATTGCGCAGCTTCTTTGCCACACTGCAGCATCGCCGTGTGATCGCCAGCTAACAGCCTAACAATGGAGACTCGGGGGACTGTGTGATCCGGCTACTTCTCTTTATTTTGCTCCAGGGCAAACAGCCACCCCCCCCCCCCCCCCCCGCGTTATCTGGCTCGTATGATCGGGGCCAGTGTGGTGCAGTGGTTACGTGAGCAGACTCTAATCTGGGAGAACCCGGTTTGATTCTCCACTCTTCCACTTGCAGCTGCTGGTGTGACCTTGGGCAAGCCACAGTTCTGTCAGGGCTGTTCTTGAAAAAGAGCAGTTTCTGTCAGAGTTCTCTCAGCCCCACCCACCTCACAGGGTGTCTGTTGTGGGGAGGGGAAGGGAAAGGAGTTTGTAAGCCACTCTGAGACTCCTCTGGGTACTGAAGGGCAGGGTATAAATCCAATCTCTTCTCTTCTTTACTGCCAGACACTGTTAGATACTAAGCTTGCAGGTGCTGGGGGAGGGTTAGCGGTACACAAGATTCTGGCAGGTTGGATGTGTGGGTGTGATTGGACTGGTTGAGGGGGGCTGTTTGAACTATGTAGAATACCCAAACTGGCACCCTGGGAGTCGGTTCTCACAGATCGTCTTAGCTTGAAACATCTTTGTCTCTCAAGAAACAAGCCACTGCCAAGAGAGTGTTGATGGGAGTAAGTTTGTTCAAGAGTCTGACATTGCCCCCACCCCTCCCGCTTGCAGGAGTTCTTCACCGACGACCTGTGGGGCCGGCTGCCCCTTTCCTGGCAGGGGGCCCTGGCGGATCTCTCCTCCCCACAGCTGGCGGCGCTCCTGCTAGACAGCCACACTGCCGCCCGGGAAGTCAGGTGAGGGAGACTCAGCAGCCACACCTGGCCAAGTGCGGTGCCAGTCCTGTGTGTGTGCGGGGGGTGCTTGCTCAGGAAAGAGGCAGGCTGCCCAGCTCCTTGAGTGTCTCTTTTCGCACTGCTCCAAGAGTGGTGATGGTGGTGGGGATGCTGGGGTCCACTTTTATGATGGGGCAACAAGGAAGCGGCATTTTTAAGACGGGGGGTGGGTGGGCAGCCAGCCTAGCAGCAGCCTCACTGAAGGCTCCCCACTGAGCTGGCTGATTTTCTCTGGGGGATCAACCTCCTTGGTCTTTTTGTTTAGTTATCACTCCGTGTGGCCGCTCTCCCTCCTGGCCTTCAAAGCCACTGCCCACGCCTTGGCGTTTCCCCGAGAACCCAGGGGCGAGGTGGGCACACTGGTTGATGGGAGGCCCGAAGAATTCAGGGAAAACCAGTGGCACAGCTCAAAACTGCACCCCCTTTTCCGGAAGCACGTGAAGCCGAAAAAGCAGCACGAAATCCGACAGCTGGCACAGGTACACCTCCCGTTTAATCCAGGTGGTGGGGAACTCAAGCACGTTAGCTGAGCTGCTAAATGCAAGGAAAAGCAAAAGAAGCCCCCCTGCTTTCCAGGTCGCTGGTGGATTGGAGGGGGGATCTTTCCTGAACTGGGTATGGGGGTTAGGAAGACTCGTGGACTCTCAGGGCTACTAGCTGTGGTCAGCAGAGGGAACCTGCATGTTCATAGGCAGTCAACCTCCAAATGCCCGTGCTAGCAGGCAGTATCCAGGGGAACAATCTACAAGAATAACACAGTCCCAAGAGAGTCTGGTATGAAAAAATATAGAAAAAGTACAAAGGTCGATAAAACTTCACATAGCAGTCTGCTCCAGACTCTCTCAATCTATATCCCTCTAACAGTCTGGTCTTCTTATCAAAATTCCCAAAAGCAGTCTGCTCCAAATTCAATCAATCTGTGTCTCTCTTTCTGTTAGAGGGATATAGAAGAAGAAGAAGAGATTGGATTTATACCCTGCCCTTCACTTGGAGTCTCAGAGCGGCTCACAAACTCCTTCCCCTCCCCACAACAGACACCCTGTGAGGTGGGTGGGGCTGAGAGAACTCTGACACAAACTGCTCTTTTTCAAGGACAGCTGTGCCAGAGCTTGTGACTGACCCAAGGTCACATCAGCAGGTGCAAGTGGAGGAGTGGGGAATCAAACCCGGTTCTCCCAGATTAGAGTCCGCGCACTTCACCACTACACCAAACTGGCTCTGAGAGAGTCTGGAGCCGACTGCTATGTGAAGTCTTATTGACCTTTGTATTTTTTCTATGAAGGAATAAGTGGTTGTTTTTTATTACCAGACATTAAATGATGTTATGGCTCTAATCTAGTCTCTTTTGTAATTCTATTGTTCTGTGGGCATACCAGAGTATCCAGGGGCAGCCTCGGCTTCTGTGCCCTCCACGTTTGCCTTCAAGGGCAGCTGCTTGGCTGCTTTGTGAGACAGGATGCTGAAGGAGAAGGCCCCCTGCTCTGACCCTGCGGCAAGCCCAGTCCCCTCAAGAGTCGGCAGGTCTCACTGAAACCATCTGCTCCCAGCAGGCCGACCGCTGGCCTACCTGACCTCCTCCCTTCCACCAGCTGTCTCCGCTTACCGTTGTTGTCCCCCAGCTTCATGAACGCTCTCCCAAGTTGTTTCGGTGGAACACATCCCCTTTATCGTGGGGAGAGAGAGAGAGAGGCCACCTCAAAGCAGTCTGAGTGGCCACGTGGCCACCTAGCCTTGGAGGGACACCCCCAGGGCTCGCAAGCGCTCTCTGACCTGTGGCTTCTCTCTTTTCTACAGCTGGTGAAGAAACTCAGTGACCTCACAGGGTGCCGCTGCGTGGTGGACGTTGGCTCGGGCCAGGTAGGTCTGAGGGGAGCTCTGCTGGCTCTGGAATCACTGGGCTGTGGGGGAATTTACCTCCAAAAGTTCAGAGTTTGGCCCTATGCAAAGGGCATTGATTTAATTCATCTCTACCCTGCCTTTTCTCCCCACCAGGGACCCCAAGTGGCTCCCAGCCTTCTCCACTTCTCCATTTTATCCTCATAGAGTCACAGAATGCTAGAGTTGGAAGGGACCTTGCGGGTCATCTAGTCCAACCCCCCTGCACTCTGCAGGAGCAGAGCCAAAAGATAATAGCCCTACAACATACCCGGAAGATGGTCGTCCAGCCTCCTCCGCTTGGAAACGTTCAGCCAAGGAGCCTCCACCCCCTCCCGAGGCAGTCTGTTCCACTGCTCAACCACTCTGACAGTCAGGACGTTTCTCCTGACATTTAGCCGGTATCGACTCCCTTGTAATTTCCACCCGTTAGATCTAGAGTCTTGCAATCCAGAGCGAGAGAGAATAATAAACTGACACTCGTAATAAACTCACATGAGACAGTGCTGAGGATAATGACCGGAGCGAGTGGGGTTCCTTGTCGGGGTCCCGGGAAAGGCAAGAGCTGACGTGCCTGTCCCTGCCTCTTCCCCCAAAGGGCCACCTCTCTCGGTTCCTGGCGTTCGGCCTCCATTTGTCCGTCACTGCGGTGGAGGAAGATCCACAGCTGGTGGGCCAGGCAGTCAAGTTTGACCAGGAGCTGGTCCAGGCCCTGAAGAAAGAGCGAGCCAAAGGGACGCAGGTGAGGAGGGGGGCTGAAGAGGGGAGGGAGCCCGGGGCTAGGGGGTGGCGGCAGGACTTGGCCCAGGGCTGGATTCTGGCTCTAGAGCCACTTGGTTCATAGCCTGCCTTTCTTGCTGAAACTCACGGCAGGCTACAAAATATAGAACAGAACTCAGTCAGAGACAGCACAGGACAACCGATAAACGGTGTAATCGGATGTGGGTTACAGAAATGAGGAAACTAAGGCACAACATACCATAAAGAGCAGGGAAAGTGGATTGCAAAGGGACTCGCCTCATACCTACAGTAAAGACTGCAATGGACTTTCGGTCCTCTTTCCTCATAGAGTCTTCCTCCTGGACTCTTCCATGATACGAGAGCCAGTTTGGTGCAGTGGTTAAGTGCGCGGACTCAAATCTGGGAGAACCGGGTTTGATTCCTCCACTTGCACTTGCTGGTGTGACCTTGGGCAAGCCATAGTTCTCTCAGAGCTGTTCTTGAAAAAAGAGCAGTTTCTGTCAGAGCTCTCTCAGCCCCCACCTACCTCACAGGGTGTCTGTCGTGGGGAGGGGAAGGGAAAGGAGTTTGTAAGCTGCTCTGAGACTCCTTTGGGTAGTGAAGGGCAGGGTATGAATCCAATCTCTTCTTCTTCTACTACTACTACTGCAGTTTTGGTTCCTTTATAAAGACGCTCTCCTGTTCTGTTTTGCACATGCTGCGGAGTGCTAGAAGTGTGGGAGCCTTTCTGGTCCCGCCGGGCACCTGCGGATCTTACCCCTTTGCCGTTGGCACCTTCAGAAGGTTCCATTTGATTGCCAGTGCCTTGGACAGACTTCTCTTCCATTGCCAATTTGTCTAATCCCCCTTTAGGGCCATCGCTGCTTCCCGTGAGGGTCAGCCCCACAAATGAAGCCCTGTGTGCGGGACCTTCTCTACTGCCTGCCTCCTTCTCTGCTTCCTTGTTTCCGAAGGGCTGTAGAAGCTGGGGCCAACCACAGCTGTAGAAGCTGGGCCCAGTGCTAATCGTTACATTGCACTAGCACTTTATGTATTGTTTTTAGGTCTATTTTATTGTAATTTTATCTAATTAATTGTTTTATCTGCTATAACATTGTATAAGCCTCCCTGAGCCTGCTTCAGTGGGGAGGGCGGGATGCAAGTTGAATAAACTAATCTCACTGCCACGCTGGTGGTTCTGTGGTGCTCGGCAGAGCACGGGAGGCTTACACTCGCCTTCTCCCTCCCTCACAGGCTGCAGGTGACCTCTCTCTCCATGGGCCAAGCCACGTGGTGGGCCGGGTCGACCCCAGGGCCCCATGGCAGGAGTTCTTGCATTTGCTACAGCAAAGGAAGGGCGAGAAAGACTCCCCTGTGGCTGACAACCGCCTCCAGGCTGACGGAACCGCAAAGACGAGCCCCGGTTTCCGCGGGGGACCTGCGGGGAAGGGTTGCCCGAGAGCCAGGAGCCGGATGAGCGGCCAGGAAGGCTGCAGGCTGGACAGGGAAGCCTCGGCCTCCGGGCAACAGGGACCCTTGGGAGGGGGCCTCCGGCTGCTCTGCCCTGGCCACCCCCCTCCCCCGGAGATGCCCGTGCTGCTGACAGGCCTCCATGCCTGCGGGGACCTCAGTGTGGCCCTCCTGCGGCACTTTGCCCGCTGCCCCCACGTGGTGGGGATCACCTCGGTGGCCTGCTGCTACATGAAGCTGAGTGTGCAAGAGGCCGCCACCCGTGCGGGCCCCGGCCTCTCCTCCGGGCCCGGGGAGCACGGCTACCCGCTCAGCGCCTGGGTGTCCGACCTCCCAGGCCACCAGCTCTCCTACAAGGCCCGCGAAGGGGCTTGCCATGCCATCGAGGGGTACGTGCGGAGGCTCGCGGGCGAGAGCGCCACCTTGAGGACACACTGCTTCCGCGCCATGCTGGAGACGGTGATACGGGCTGCCGACCCCACCAAGATGCGGCTCGGGGTGCAGACCATCAACAAGTCCCACACGCTGACCTCCGAAGAGTGAGTGTGCCTGCGTGTGGCGTGTGCCTGCCGGGAGCTCGTCCCCGCGCCCGGGGCTTCCCTCTCGCGCTTGTGGCGAGCCTGCGCTTCCGCTGCTTGGCCTGAACCACGGAGGCTACAGGGGGTGGTGTGCATCTCCAACCTTGTTGTTGAAGTGTTTTATTAGATTTGCTATATTTATAGTCCACATTTCTCACTGAGACTCAGTAACCGTCAATACAGTCAACAGGATGAGACCTGTAATAAGCATGGAGTACCAGGCATGACGGTACACATTGCAGAAAAATGGCGTTATATCAGTACAACTTAATGCAGTGAGAGCAAGATGATGCATACAGCAAACAGGTAATGCCTACTGTATATCATAGAATCATAGGGGGCCATAAAGGTAAAGGTAAAGGTTCCCTTGCTCGAAAGCCAGTCGAATCCGACTCTAGGGTTGCGGTGCTCATCTCCGTTTCAAAGCCGAAGAGCCAGCGCTGTCCGAAGACATTTCCGTGGTCATGTGGCCGGCATGACTAAACACCAAGGCGCACGGAACGCTGTTACCTTCCCACCGAAGTGGTACCTATTTATCTACTTGCAATTTCTTGCTTTTCGAACTGCTAGGTTGGCAGGAGCTGGAACTAGAGACAGGAGCTCACCCTGTCTTGCGGCACCCGGGTCTTGAACCGCTGAACTACTGACCTTCCACAGCCTGCAGTTCAGCGTCTTAACCACTTGAGCCACCGCGCTCCATACAAACCATCTAGTCCAGCCCCCTGCTGCCCAATGCAGAACCGGCCTAAAGCATCCCTGACAAATATTCGTCCAGCCTCTTCTTGAAAGCTGTCAGTGAAGCGGGGAGCTCACCACCTCCCTGGGCAGCTGATTCCACCTCTGAACCACTCTGGCCGTGAAAAAGTTTTTCCTAATATCCAGCCGACACCTTTCTGCATGCGATTTAAACCCACTGCTTTAGGTCCTATCCAATGCTCCCTCTAAGCTGCGGAGTCTTGTGAGCAAAAATTCCACTTTGTGAGCTACTGGCATTAAAGCTGTGAGCGAGCAGTTTGGCTGCTGACTGAATTAGTTAGCTATCCTTCCTGAACAAAGACAAAAACACGTGAGCCGGAGGCTAAAAAACTGAGCTAACTCACACTAACTCAGCTTAGAGGGAACACTGGCCCTGTCCTTTGCTGCTAGCAGGAACAGCTCCTTGCCCTCCTCCAAATGACAGCCTTTCAAATATTCAAAGAGAGCCATCACGTCCCCCCCTCAATCTCCTCTTCTCCAAACTAAACATTCCCAGGGCCCCCTTAGCCTTTCCTCAGAGGGCTCAGTCTCCAGACCCCTGATCATCCTCTCCACTCTCTTCTGCACCCTCTCGATTTTGTCCACATCCATTTTGAAGTGAGGCCTCCAGAACTGCACACAGGAGGACTCCAGGTGCGGCCTGACCAAGGCAGTATATACAGAGGGGCTATGACCTCCTGCAGTTTTGATGCTACGGCCCTTTTAATGCAACCCAAGACTGAATTAGCCTTTTTTGCCACAGCATTACACTGACGGCTCATATTCAGTTTACAGTCCACTCTTACCCCAAGATCTCTTCCACATACAGGAAGTATGTAGTCCACATTTCCTTCCCCGAGCGTAATTCCAACTTCCTGTATAGCATATATATGGTACAACAGGGGTCCCCCAACCTTTTTGAGCCTGTGGGCACCTTTCAAATTCTGACGCAGGGTGATGGGCACAACCACAAAGTGGCTGCTGTAGGAGTTGGTGTCGAACACAAGAAACGGAGCTCCGCCCACGCATTGTGGAAGTCCAAGCGCAGGGAAGAATTGGGATAATTTTAAAAAATATGTTGGGAGACAATAACGAGAGTGAGAATACAGCCAGCACTGTCATGCTGAAATATTTTAGTCTGCACAGGCAATTAGATCACAGTGAGGTGGATCCCACTGTGTGATTTTGCATGACACCTCTGCTCCGCTTCAGCCTTCAGGTCCCGTTTCGCTGTTTACCGATTGTCTCATCCTGTTAATTGGATTGACTCGCTCTGTGTAATCGGCCTTGAGTTCCAGAGAGGAAGGCGGGCTACAGATAACGTAAATAGGGGGCCACACAGAGGCCCTGCTGGGCAAGAGCCCCACCTTCTGGAAGCACCCAGCAGGTGCCACGGCACCCTGGGGCACTCTGTCTGCTGCAGCGTCGTCGGGCAGGCCGGAATCCCAGCCCAGCCTCGTCCTGACCCAGCACTCTCAGAAGGAAGCCCCCCCCGGGACACCTGTTTCGGCTGCCCCCCCCCCCAAGAAGGGCTGCTCTCTTCCCCTTCCCCAGATACATCCGAGTGGGGCTCAAGCGAGTGGGGCTGAATCCAGACGTGGCCCTGGACCGGGCGGCCTTGGAGTCCATGCTGGGCCAGCAACAGAAGGTGGTGGCCTTCTTCTCTCTGGCCCTGCTCCTGGCCCCCGCGGTGGAGACCCTCATCCTGCTCGACCGGATGATCTACCTGCAGGAGCAAGGTAAGGGGTGGGGGGGGGGAGAGACCTTTGGGCAGGAGGGTCCGTCTCACCTGTTGGGGGATGTGCACAAACAGGTCTCTGTCAGAGGGGGGCCAGCCGTGTTCTCTGTCCCCAGAGGGACGCCCGAAAGGGAGAACAGCCAGCCCACGTTCATTTCACACTTCATTTACACCCCCATCTTTCTCCCCAGTGAGGGCCGTAGGCCGGGCATGCCAGCCTAGCCTATAGCCTGCCCCGTAGGGTTATTTCATCCTTGCAAAACATGCTGAGCTGAGGCGGCCTCGGAGGGAGAAAGCTACTCCGCAGAGCTCCTCAGGACCACCAGGCGTTTGTTAGTTTGGGAGGGGCCCTGTGGGATGCGGATGGGGCCTTGAGGAAAGCCAAACAATAGGGACCCCAGGTGTATGTGGTCTGCAAAAATATAAACCGCAAGGGTAGACCATCAAAGAGCCAGTTTGGTGTCATGGTTAGGAGTGCAGACTCTAATCTGGGAGAACTGGGGTTGATTCCCCACTCCTCCTCCACTTGCACCTGGCTGGATGACCTTGGGCAAGCTGTAGCTCTGATAAGAGCTGTCCTTGAAAAAGAGCAGTTTCTCTGTCAGTGTTCTCTCAGCCCCGCCTACCTCACAGGGTGTCTGTTGCGGGGAGGGGAAGGGAGTTTGTCAGCCGCTCTGAGACACCTTTGGGTAGTGAAGGGCAGCGGGGTATAAGTCCAATCTCTTCTTCAAAAGATACACAACTGTCACAAGTAAACAGTAGACAGAGAACTACAGATTTCATTTGAGATATGAGCTGTGCCTACATTACTGTGGAAATTGGGTTCCATTTTCAGCCGTACAATTGAGGAAGATTGCTTTGAAATGTCTGGCATATCTGGGAAGGACGTTTTTGGTTGTTAGAAGTTTGTTTGTGCTTTGGGACATCCTCTGCCTTTTTTGTGGACTATTCAAAGGATATAGAGGAGTCTCTTGTTGTATCTTCAGTTTATTGTTATTATATTGCAATAGACTGATATGTCTACTGTTTACTTGTGAAAGCTGCGTATCTTTTGCTGGTCTACCCTTGTGGTTTGTATTTTTGCTCCCTTGAGGAAAGGCACCCGGCACCTAAAAGGAGGCACGCGCTCACTGTGTCCTTCTCCAAGGTGCCTGCAAAGGCTGTGCCAGGCGTAGTATAGCAGTTGGTGTCTGCTAGCGACAACCGGGTTTGAACCCAAGCGCTACCCGGGAAGCTCACGGGGGCCGCTTTCCTACCGTGACCATCTGTCGAGGGTGGCGGTTGTGGCAGACAAGCCTCACAATCTGCTCCAGCTCCCTATTGAGGGAGGATTTATTGACTGCATTTCCTTTCCCCCTAAAGCAGCTTGCCTCATTCTTTCCCCTTTTTATCTCTCTGCAAGTGTCTCACTTCCCCCCTGCCCGGGATCTCTCCTTCCTCCTTGGCCAGTGCTCCAGCGCTCAGAGCTTCTTGGACCCTGCCCCCGGGCATGCAGCTGGGCTCTTGGTGGTTGGGGGGGCGGGGGCGGGCATGGGCTGGGCTTAACCTCACTCTCTTCTCCGTCTCCTGGCAGGCTTCCAGTGCGAGCTGATCCCGCTGTTCAACCCCACCTTCTCCCCCCGAAATCTTGTGCTGGTGGCAGCGAAGACGGAGCTGAACTCGGCCCTTGCTGGTTGGGGGGCAGAGAAAGGGACCGCTGGAAGAGAGGGCAGGAGTGCCATCCCGGAAGGGGGCCAGCGAGCAGGTTGCGGCGGGAGCGCCTGAGGAAGCCAGCCAGGACAGGCCCGCCTGAGCTCAGAGGGAAGGGGGGGGTGCGTGTTTGAATAAATAAATACTTTTACAAGACAGACGGGGCCTCTGCTCTTGCTTATTTTTATTTCAAAAGACCAGAGAACCTTTCACCCCAGAGCACAGCTGATCCCGCTGCGCTGCCAAAAGAAAACAGTTCCACTTTGCCAGGCTGTCCCTGTCGGCTGGACGATCCGCCTTCGGGAGGCTGCCTCCCACGGCCAGAACCTTCCAAGGTCCCCACTGTCCAGCTGGCCGCGGAGGCATCAGTACCAGTAGGATTTCCGGAAGCGGCGTGGCTCCACGATCCCCTGCAGCTCCATGATCTCCTCTTGGAACGTCTTCAAGGAGGGCGCGTAGGTCTTCTCCAGGGCGGCCTCCACAGAGGTGTCCTTGGGGCCGTCTTGGCGGGGAGCAGGAGAGAGGGAGGGAGGGAGGGAAGAAGGGTTAGGGTCTGAGCTGCCTGGAGGCGTCTCCGCTGCCTCTTTGAAGGCACCCGGCCCGCCAGCATCCTCTCACCTGTCCACTGCTCTGGGACGATGCCATCCTCCCTCGGCACGGGGGGCTGGGGGATGATCCTGCCGGTCCTCAGGGAGACACGGACCCGCTCGCCCTCTTCTGTGTACCGCCACTCCACCTCGGTGGGCTTCCTGGGGGGCGGGGGATGGGGACAGGACACAAGCATGGGAAAGGGGTGAGTGTACCGCGATCTAACCGGGCTGGCTGGTGTTGTGGTGAAGTCCGCAGACTCTAATCTGGGAGAACCTGGTTTGATTCCCCCACTCCTCCATGTGCAGCCAGCTGGGTGACCTTGGGTCAGTCACAAGTTCTCTCAGAGCTGTTCTGTCAAGGGCAGTTCTGGAAAGAGCTCTCTCAGCCCCGCCTACCACACAGGGAGTCTGTTGTGGGGAGGGGAAGGGAAAGGAGTTTGTGAGCCACTCTTGGACTCCCTTGGGTAGTGAAGGGTGGGGTATAAGTCCAATCTCCTCCACCTCCTTCTAGGACCCAGTTTGGTGCCATGGTTAAGTACACGGACTCTAATGTGGGAGAACCAGGTTTGATTCCCCACTCCTCTACTAGCACCTGGCTGGATGACCTTGGGCAAGCCACAGTTCTGTCAGAGCTGTTCTGGAAAGGGCAGTCCTCGAAAGAGCTCTCTCAGTCCACCCCCCACCCGCCTCCCAGGGTGTCTGTGGTGGGGAGGGGGAGGGAAAGGAGTTTGTGAGCTGCTCTGAGACTGCTCTGGGTAGTGAAGGGCCATGGGGGTATGAATCCGCTCTCTTCTCTCCTTTAGCACCAGAGGGACTATTTTCGCAGAGACTTTCTAAGAAAAGGGCTCCTAGCAGGGAGGGAGGCATCGCAAGGACCGGGATTTGATTCCCTTGGCCTGGGTGGGCCAGACTGGCCTCCTCTCAGCAGGTCTCAGAAGCGAAGCAGGCCTGGCGGTGGTGCTGGGATCCCCCAGGAAGCCCAGAGGCAGGCCAGGGCAAAGGAGCGTCTCCGGCCTCGGGACCCCCCCCCC
>NW_015161962.1:250251-251481 GCF_001447785.1 Gekko japonicus
CGAGGCAAGGAGGGAGGCTGCTGGTGGCGGGCCGGCGCGTGTATTGCGGGCGGGCGGGCGTCTCAGGGTCCCCCGGCGCCCGGCGCCCCCTCCCGCTCCCCCCCGGCGTCCCCGTCCCGGCTGCGCTCGGCGCCCTCCTGCTCCTGCGCCTCCTCCTCCTGGCCGCCGTCGTCTTGGTCCTCGGGGGGGGTCCGGCGTCGGGCTTGGGCCTCTGCCCTGGCCAGGCGGTCCCGCAGCGCCTCCAGCTGCTCCTCCATCGCCCCGGCCGAGCGCAGGCAGCCCCGGCAGCTCCGCACGTCCTTCCGCCCTGCCCGACGGTAGGCCCCCCCCCGGTCCTGGCCCACCCCCACCCCCCCGGGAGCGGCCGGGACTCACGCTCGCGCACGTGGAGCCGCTGCAAGTCCCGCGCCGCCTCCAGCTCTTCCGCCAGGGCGCCCGGCGGCGGCAACGGCACCGGCACCGGGGCGGCGGGCGAGCCTGCGGGAGAGAGAAGCGGGCGGCTCAGCGGTCGGAAAGGGGCACTTCCTGTGCGTTTCTCCCCCAAAATAGCCCTGATTATAAGGACTGGATTTACTTGCTCTATGGACGTTTGAGACTTTGTAACTGCAGCTCATCATTTATTGTTTGTCTCAAGTCTTAAGGTTTCTGCCCAAAAATAGCCCTGCGTGTAGCCTTACTCTCTAGGCATTCTCTCACTTAAATGAATACAAGGACGGCTCTACAATGGGCAGTGCAAGACCTTGCATGGCTCCAAACTGCTGCTGAGGGGGCTTCCTGTGTTCATGAGCGGCCACTCACGTGCACAGCTTGGAGGGAACACTGCTACCAAGTCCAGGGTTGCCCTGCAGAGGCAGGCAGTGGCAAACCACCATGGTTCTTCCCTTCCCTTGAAAACCCAGTGGGGGTCACCAAAAGTTGGCTGCCACTTGACAGCACTTTCCACCATCAAGAATTCAATCGTGGGTATCCCCCATGTCAAGCGCAGATCATTCACAGTTGATCATGCAAGGACATGCACGCAGAAATGCATCTGGATTCAGCCAGGGCATCAATCATTAATGGCCACTGAATTGCACTAGCATATATAGGGGGTAGTGGAAGGGGCCTCCGCCTGCGCCCCTCTCCCCCCCCCACGGCGCCGGCACAGCCCTCCTTGCCGGGGGGGGGGGGGGCGGCGGCGGCAGCTACTGGAACCAGCGCGGACTCAACACTGGCCTGGCGCTTGCTCCC
>NW_015161962.1:251535-263819 GCF_001447785.1 Gekko japonicus
CCATCTGCGGGGGGGGGGAGAAGGAGCTTCTCCCACACTTGCCCAAGGCTGAGGGGTGGGGGGTGGGATGGAACGGTGCTGGCCCGGACTCACCGTCCCCTGTTGCTGGCTGCACCCCCTCCTCCGCGGCAGCCTCCTTCTCTTCCTCCTCCTCTTTGTCTGCTTGCAGCCCCTCGTCCGGCAGCCTGAAGGTCGGGGGAGAAATCTTGGGGTTACTCGAAGCAGTCGAAGAGATCCAGGGTCCCTGGGTGGCGGGGAGGAGAATTGCTCACTTCTGCTTCCTTGAGGGCCTGTAGAGCAGCTGTGTGCCTGGGCTGGGAAGGCCCAGAGGCACCGTCCCCGCGGGACTGGCAGCTGCTCCCTCCTGCCTGGCCCTCCCAGGGCATCCTTTTCAAGGCGGGATTCATCCGGGGCCTCCCTCAGAACTGGACGTGGAACACGACGGGCGGGCGAAGGCCGTGGGGGGAGGGAGCACGCCTCTGGCTGCAGGTGGCCAGAGATGGCAGGAGGGGGCACCCAGGAAGTTGGGGAGTCCCCCCCTCCTGTTGATGAGTGTATGCCCCCTGCCATTCGCATCAGTGGGGACCCAACGCTGCTTGCATCATTCTCCCCTCCCCCCTTTGGCTCTCACAACAAACCCGTGAGGTAGGCTTAGCCGAGGGCATACAACTGCCCCAAGGACCGTGGCTCAGGGGCAGAGCCTCTGCTTGGCAGGCAGGAGGCCCCCCGGTTCAGTCCCCAGAAGCATCCCCAGTTAAAAACGACCAGGCAGGAGGTGATGGGAAAGACCTCTGCCTGAGACCCTGGAGAGCTGTAAAGAGGGGCCGTGGCTCAGTGGCAGAACCTCTGCTTGGCAGGCAGGAGGTCCCAGGTTCAGTCCCCGGCATCTCCAGCTAAAAAGGACCAGGCAGGAGGTGATGGGAAAGACCTCCGCCTGAGACCCTGGAGAGCTGTAAAGAGGGGCCGTGGCTCAGTGGCAGAGCCTCTGCTTGGCAGGCAGAAGGCTCCCGGTTCAGTCCCCGGCATCTCCAGTTCTCAAAAGGACCAGGCAGGAGGTGATGGGAAAGACCTCCACCTGAGACCCTGCAGAACTGTGAAGAGGGGCTGTGGCTCAGTGGCAGAACCTCTGCATGGCATGCAGGAGGTCCCAGGTTCAATCCCCGGCATCTCCAGTTAAAAGGACCAGGCAGGAGGTGACGTGAAAGACCTCTGTGTCTGAGACCCTGGAGAGCTGTAAAGAGGGGCCATGGCTCAGTGGAAGAGCCTCTGCTTGGGATGCAGAAGGTCCCAGGTTCAATCCCCGGCATCTCCAGTTAAAAAGGACCAGGCAGGAGGTGCTGGGAAAGACCTCCGCCTGAGACCCTGGAGAGCTGTAAAGTGGAGGTTGTGGCTCAGTGGCAGAGCCTCTACATGGCATGCAGGAGGTCCCAGGTTCAATCCCCGGCATCTCCAGTTAAAAGGACCAGGCAGGAGGTGACGTGAAAGACCTCTGTGCCTGAGACCCTGGAGAGCTGTAAAGAGGAGCTGTGGCTCAGTGGCAGAGCCTCTCCTTGGCATGCAGAAGGCCCCAGGTTCAATCCCCAGAGGCATCCCTAGTTAAAACGGCCCAGGCAGGAGGTGCTGGGAAAGACCTCCGCCTGAGACCCTGGAGAGCTGTGAAGAGGGGCTGTGGCTCAGTGGAAGAGCCTCTGCTTGGCATGCAGGAGGTCCCAGGTTCAGTCCCCGGCATCTCCAGTTGAAAGGACCAGGCAGGAGGTGATGGGAAAGACCTCCCCCTGAGACCCTGGAGAGCTGTAAAGAGGGGCTGTAGCTCAGTGGCAGAGCCTCTGCCTGGCATGCAGGAGGCCCCCGGTTCAGTCCCTGGCATCTCCAGTTAAAAAGGACCAACCTCAGCCTGAGACCCTGGAGAGCAGCTGAGTGGACAAGGCTGACCTTGATGGGCCACAGGCCAGATTCAGAAGAAGGCCGCCTCGTGTTCCCTGGCAAGTTTCCCCTCAGTGCCGGGATTTGAACCTGGGTCTCCCAGACCTTGCACTCTGAGCACTACGCCACGCTGGCTCTCACACAACACCCAGTGAGGCTAGACTAGAACAGTGGTCCTCTCTCTGTTCACAGAGAGCCACATTCCTAATTGCCACGAACCTGAAGAGCCATGCACCTCCCCTGCGTTCTGTGCGCCACTCTGCCACGCACGCAGACACGATGATACAGCGGTGATTATGGAACAGTTCAACAGATACCTCGAACCTTTTAAAGTACCCGGGTGCCTCTGAGGCTGTAGGGTGGCCCCTCCCACCACGGCCGGAGCCTTGGGCAGCTCTCGCGTGTCCGGAGTGAGGGGACAGGACCTTCCAGTGGCATGAGGCACTCGAGAGAGACCCTCGAGGCAGGTGCCCAGAGGAACAATGGAGCTGGAAAGGGACACAGAGGCCATCTAGTCCATCCAACCCCCTGCTCAACGCAGGGTCGTCCGAGAGCATCCCTGACAAGGGTTCATCCAGCCGCTGGTGAAAGGGAGCTCACCACCTCCCCAGGCAGCCGATTCCCCTGTTGCACGACTCTCGCTGTAAAAAAGTACCTTCCTACCCTTAGTTTAAACCTATTCTTGCGAGTCCTCTCCTCTGCTGCCCACAGGAACCGCTCCCTGCCCTCCTCTGAGTGACAGCCGGCCTTTCAAATAGATTCAGGAGGAGGAGGGGATTGGATTTATACCCCGCCCTTCACTCAAAGTGGATTGCAATCTCCTCTCCCTTCCCCTCCCCAAAACAGACACCCTGTGTGGTAGGTGGGGCTGAGAGAGCTCTTTCTTTCGAGGACTGCTCCTGAGAGAGCTGTGACCGGCCCAAGGTCACCCAGCTGGCTTTGAGTGGAGGAGGAGGAGTGGGGAATCAAACCCGGCTCTCCCAGATTAGAGTCCACCACACTCCTAACCACTGCACCAGACTGGTGGTGGGTTGCCGTGTTGGTCTGAAGCAACAGAACAAAGTTTGAGCCCAGTGGCACCTTTGAGACCAAGAAAGGTCAACCCGGGCTATGAGCTTTCATTGTGCACGAACGCTTTGACGCTTATCCCCGGAATGAGCCTTTGTTGCTCACCAAGGTGCCCCTGGACTCAGCCTTCCAAATACTTCAAGAGAGCAAGCTGGTCATGGGGGAAGAGGAGGGCAACAACCAGCCCTCCACGCTGGCCGGACGGCCCTTTTCCCAGCCTCCGCGCCAGCCGGCACTGGGAGGAGAGCCGTGAAGGGGGGGGGGGGGGGGGGAGTCAGAGGGGAGAGGGCTGCCCCACGGGGAGGCTCACAGCTCATCCACCCTTCGGTCCGCGTGGGGGCGACTGCTTCAGGGTGGGAACCGCCTCCCAGCTCCAGGCCCTTCCGGACAAGGTCCTCACTCACTTTCTGGGACCGTGGAGTGGGTGACCGGCAGTGTTCCCTCTCAGCTGAGTTGGTGTGAGCCAGCTCACAGGTTTTTAGCCTCCGGCTCACCCATTTTTGCCTGCGCTCAGGAAGGATGTGGCTCCAGAACAAACTACTTTATGCAGTAGCCAATCGCTCACTCACAACTTTAATGCCAGGAGCTCACAGGGGGGGGGGGGCGCTCCCAAGAGTATCACTGGGTATCACTGGTCTCGAGGCACCCTCGCAGTGCTTGTTTGGTGTAGTGGTTAGGAGCGCGGACTCTAACCTGGGAGAACTGGGTTTGATTCCCCACTCCCCCACTTGCACCTGGCTGGATGACCTTGGGCAAGCCGTAGTTCTGGCACAGCTGTCCTTGAAAAACAGCCGTTTCTGCCAGAGCTCTCTCAGCCGCCCTGCGACTCCCTTGGGTAGTGAAGGGCAGGGGGCATGAATCCAGTCTCCTCTTCTTCCTCCTCTCTTGTGGCCCTCCGGAACTCTGGTCAATGAGAGGCGGCCGGGGAGGGGGTGGGCCTGCCAACCACTCCATCCCAGGGGCCAGTGCGGCCCACCCTCTCTTGACCCGAGAGGGAGACCGCCCTGCCTGCTGAGGGGGATGTGGGCAAGGGTCGTCTTCTTTTTAAAAAGTCAGGAGCAGCCCTCGGGCTTCCAAGGGTCTCAGGTGGCCTTGCCATCCCTCACCCTGGGCTTCTCCGGCCACGGTCCCAAGAGCAGCAGGCCTTCATGGCGGGGGACAGCCTGCCTGGAGGCGGGCAGGGCAGGGCTGCTGCCCACAGACAGAACCCTCGCTGGTTTCCCGGGAACAGCAGCAGAATGGGTGGCCGGTTGTGAGGTCACAGCTCCATCCATCTGCCCTGGTGGAGAGTGGTACTCCTGGTGGGTGAGGCCCCTCTCAAGTGGGGAGGCACCGGTACCTCCGTGGCCCCCGCCCCACAAAGCATGAGCACACCAACATGCATCACCAACATACATTCCTGGCCTCCAAGGGAAGGAAAGGCGGAACCGGAACATCACTTGTGGGAGGGGCCGTGGCTCAGTGGCGGAGCCTCTGCTTGGCAGGCAGAAGGTACAAAGGACCAGGCAGGAGGTGAGGGGAAAGAGCTCTCTGCCTGAGACCCTGGAGAGCTCCTGCCAGCCTGAGAGCCAGTGTGGTGGTCAAGTGCGCGGACTCTAATCTGGGAGAACTGGGTTTGATTCCCCACTCCTCCACTTGCACCTGCTGATGTGACCTTGGGTCAGTCACAAGCTCTGGCACAGCTGTCCTTGAAAAAGAGCCGTTTCTGTCAGAGCTCTCTCAGCCCCACCCACCTCACAGGGTGTCTGTCCTGGGGAGGGGAAGGGAAAGGAGTTTGTAAGCCACTGTACTTGGCTAGACTACTGTAACGCTGTCTACATGGGGCTGCCTTTGTCACAAATTCGGAAGCTGCAACTAGTGCAGAATGCTGCAGCCAGGCTGTTGATGGATCTTCCTAGACGGGATCACATCCAGCCTGTGCTGAAAGCGCTGCACTGGTTGCCAATAGCTTACCGGGTTCGCTTCAAAGTGCTGGTCGTTACCTTTAAAGCCCTATATGGCCAGGGACCAGCCTACCTAAGGGACCGCCTTGCCCCACATGTTCCCCCAAGGGCACTACGGTCAGGGACTCAACATCTACTGGCTGTTCCAGGTCCCCGTTCTATTAGACTCAGCATGACCAGGAACAGGGCGTTCTCGGTGGCGGCTCCTATCTGGTGGAATGAGCTCCCAGAGGAGATCAGGGCTCTGCGGGACCTAGCACAGTTCCGCAGGGCCTGCAAGACGGAGCTGTTCCGCCAGGCTTTTGAATAGGAGCCGCCACCACTAGTCCACCAGCAGTCCATCATTAGTGCACTAGTGCACCACCATCGCACTAGCTACCATCTATCCCCCATATATGGGCATCAAGATGGGGCATGCACATCTAGTTGCTGCATGATGGGCGAGGACGGGATGGTCAGGGATAGCCATCTTGCTTTTAGAAATTTTAGAATTTGCTAGGCATCAAAATCTGTTTTAAATAGGGCTGTAATTTAATATTTTGTATTGTTTTATGGTTTTATCTGGCAATATGCCCTGTAAGCCGCCCTGAGCCTCCGGGGAGGGCGGGATAAAAATGTGAATAATAAATAAATAAATAAACTCTGAGACTCCAAGTGACGGGCGGGGGATAAATCCAATCTCTTCTCCTTCTTTTTCTATACAATACTGGCTTTGATGGACCAACAGTCTGATTCAGCAGAAGGCATTTTCATGTGTTCATGTGACTGGGTGGGGCCAAAGAAAGACACAGGCAGAGTGGCCCGATCCTGAAGCAGCGCTTGCTGCCCAGTGCTTGGCTGCAGAGAGCGGTTTGTTCTAATCCTGCCCCTTGGGAGGAAGGGTCAGTTCATGTTTCTGGGAAGAGACACAGTGTGGTGTCCTGGGGAGAGCCTTGCTCTGGCCACGTCTGCATGGGTGGCTTTCACCCGCTTGGATCTTACTGGGAAGTGGAGCCTCGCTGTGCGTCCATGCCCTTTGTGGCTTTCCCCTGGCATGCCTGCAAGAGTTTCAAAACCTGCACGGTTCTGCCCACACTGGCACCCTCTTCCATCCACCATGAAAAGCCATTCCCTTCCTCCCTATGCCACTGGGTGGGTCTTTTTTTGACCGTGTGTGTATGTGTGTGAGTGTGAAAATCAGTAAATGGACATAAAAAGCTGAAGAAGAAGTAGTGTTGTTGTTCAGTTGCACAGTCGAGTCCAACTCTTCGTGACCCCATGGACCAGATCACGCCAGGCCTTCTGGTCTTCCGCCGTCCTCTGAAGTTGGCTCAATTTCATGTTCGTTGCATCTATGTCACTGTCTAACCATCTCATCCTTTGCCGTCCCCGTCTTCTTTGACCTTCAATCTTTCCCAGCATCAGGGTCTTCTCCAGTGAGGGCTCCCTTCTCATTGGGTGGCCAAATTATTTGAGCTTCAGTTTCATTATCTGGCCTTCCAGGGAGCAGTCAGGGTTGATTTCTTTTAGGATTGACTGATTTGATCTTCTTGCAGTCCAAGGGACTCTCATAAGAACATAAGAGATGCCAATGTTGGATCAGGCCAAAGGCCCATCCAGTCCAACACTCTGTATCATACAGTGGCCAGAAATACCAATGCCATCAGGAGGTCCACCAGTGGGGCCAGGACACTAGAAGCCCTCCCACTGTTGACCCCCCCAAGTACCAAGACGACAGAGCATCACCTGCCCCAGAGTCCCTATCTATACCTTGTGGCAAATAGCCACTGATGGACCTCTGCTCCATATGCTTATCTAATTCCCTTTTGAAGCCGTTCTCTCAAGACTCTTCTCCAGCACCATAGTTCAAAAGAATCTATTCTTTGGCGCTCGGCCTTTCTTATAGTCCAACTCTCGCAGCCATACATGACTACTGGGTATACCATTGCTTTGACCTTGCAGACTTTTGTTGGCAGGGTGATGTCTCTACTTTTTATCATGCTGCTTAGGTTCGCCAGAAATGTGCCTGCACACAGAAGGTCACACCTTAAATAAGCCTTTGTTGGTCTTAAAGGAGCCCCTGGACTCAAACTCTGTTCTGCTGCTTCAGACCAACAGGACTGCCCACCTGAATTATATTGATATGGCAATTACTGTTGTGTTGTTTTTTTAAAGATCGTGTGCGGGTTGTGGTATGGCAGGGGCATGGAGCAGAAACAGTGAATGCTGCCTTGTGAAAGCCCCATGGCTGCTGCCTCGTGTCTTTTAAAGAACAAAATCCATAACTGTTGGAGGTTCTTACTTTACTACAGGGGACGGTTGACGTTACCTCCATAACTGGCATTAACGTGGCAGCTCATCTCTGGGGCTCGTAGGGGCCACAAGACTTCTCTTTTGCTGAGCTGCCCACATCACTCAAGAACGAATACACTCTGGGACAACTTCTTCCAACTTTGTTTAGCCTGGCAGCACTCTGGTTCCATGCCACTGTAACACCAAGACTAACTACTGGAATGCACTGTACATAAGCCTGCCCTTGAAGTCACTTTCAAGACTCCAGTTGGTACAGAATGCCACAGCACCGCTACCATTGGGAGCTAGGTGGAGCATGCATATTACAACCATTCTGCAGATAGGCCATTGGCTGGCCATCCGTTACTGCTGGTTTCAATTTGAGGTCCTGCCTATCATCTGTAAGGCCTTTCAGGAACTTGGACCCTCATATCAGAGGACCGCACCTTTCCCTTTGTCCCGCCATGACAGCTTTGCTCATCTGAGCAGGGCCTTCTGCGGATGACACCCTGTAAACAGGCAGGACCAACAGCTGTCCTAATGTGCCCTACCCACTTGTGGAATGCCCTGCCTGAGGAGGCAGTTTGTTTCTGCTGTATGACTAGCACACATTTGGCCAATCTTTTATGAGGGTAGTTGACGTCACCCAGTATTACAACATTTTCCACTTTAGTTGCCTCCTTTATTTTCCTTTCCATCTTGAGAGACCCGCCATGGTTTTTGTGACAAAATGGCTGCCAGGCAGAGGCAGCAGAGTATTTTAAAATGGATGCCAGCCTGGTAGTCCTTAGGAGGGGGGAGGTACTCCATAGGGAACGATGGAGCTGCCATACCTCCCTGCCTACAGTTCCCAGAAGCAGTAGGGGAAAAGAGCAGGAAAATATGGACACACCCCAGGGCCGGAGCCAGGCAGATAAAGGCTTGGGCTCCTGAGGGGGGGAGTGGACAGGTGGGAGCTCCTGTTGCCTCAAACTCCAGGGCATCCAGGCCGCTATAGACCGTGGTGGGCAGCCAGGAGGGCAACAGGACCAGTGAGCAGTCCAGCGAAGGGCTGTGGGGTTTCTCCACAACAACAGGAGGGGGGAAGCAAAACCCATCCCGAGGCCCACGACCTCCGGGGACAGAGAGGGTGTGTGTAGGGGACAGAGGATTGGTGTTTTAAATCGTATTTATTTTCTGCCCAGGTTGTGTTAATGTGCTTGTGTTTATTTTCTGCGCTTAACTTGTATATAGTTAAAATAAACCTTGTTGAGTTAAATAAGACCTGCTTTGCCTTGACCACCTAGTCCTCCCCACTTAGCACGTTACCAGGGGCAAAGGGAGGCTAGAGAAACGCAAACGGGCAAATCGTAGGGGTTGCCAACTCTCCAGGAGGTGCCCAAAGATTGTGGTGCCAACTTCCCAAGGACTGGGGAATCACCCAGAGGGGTCTCACTGTCCCTCTAGGAAGGCGGTGTCCATTCAGTGAGTGGTGGTAGTGTGTAATGAAGGGAAATAGCCCCACCAGGAAATGGTGGGAAGGCCAAAACGGGCTTGCGAGCCACAGAACGGCTGCTCAGTCTCCCAGGGCTGAGGGCAGGTCCCCGTTTCACCACAGTTTTGATCAGGGAAGCAATAGTAGACCTCCACTATTAAGTAACCCTTAGGGCCCAGTATGAGCTTGTCAACCTCCAGGTGTGGCCTGGAGATCTTTGGGAAATACAACTGGTCTCCAGGTGACAGAGATCAGTTTCCCCAGAGAAAATGGCTGCTTTGGAGGATGGACTGTCTGGCATTGTACCCCCACTGATGTACCTGTCCTCCCCAAACCCCACCCTCCCCAACCTCTACCTCGAGTTTTCCTGGAATTTCTGAGCCCAGAGTTGCCAACCCTACCCCGGTAGCTCCACCCAAAAGAGATTCCGAGGAGGAGTTCCTTAGCCCGTTTGACTCTATGATCTCTTGGATCTACAAAGGAACACCACATCCAGAGGTGGCAGGAATGAAAGTGAACAGACAGAAGAGAAAGATCATTACGAAAAATAGAACACAACCTATAAAAAAAGTGCTGGTTGAGAAGACAGGATTTCAATCAGAATGAAGAGTGAAGTTCTTAGGTCTTACCTTGACAAATAAATGTAGTACGTTGATGGAAGACAGTTATATGGAACTATTTAAAGCAATCCAAAAAGATGTAGACAAATGGAATACCTTGCAGTTATCATTAATGGGAAGAATTTTTGTTGTTCAGTCGCACAGTCGAGTCCGACTCTTCGCGACCCCATGGACCACATCATGCCAGGCCCTCCTGTCTTCCGTCGTGCTCCGGAGTCTGCTCAACTTCATGTTCGTTGCATCTATGTCTAACCATCTCATCCTTTGCCATCCCCTTCTTTGACCTTCAATCTTCCCCAGCATCAGGGTCTTCTGATCAGGGAAGAATAGCCACGATTAAAATGAATATCCTTCCTAGAATAATTTTTCTTTTTCAAACTATTCCAATTTTACAGAAGCAATCATACTTCCAGGAACTGAATAAAATAATGAAATTTATATGGCAAGGGAAGAAATCTAGAATAAAACTGAAGGCATTACAGGATTCTATGCAGAATGCAGGTTTTGGTCTTCCAGACTGGGGAACATATTATTTATTATTTATTTATACCCCGTCCTCCCAGCCGAGGCTGGCTCAGCTTGTGCACTGACATGGATTAAAGAATGGATAAGAATTGAAAATACTAGATTGCTAAAACTGGAGGGACATGATTTAAAACTAGGATGGCATGCCTATCTCTGGTATCAAAAGTAGACAATCACAAATACTTTAAAAACCATTTGATGAGGAAAGTACTGCTGTTAGTATAGGAAAGAATCAGACATAAAATATATGTGACGATCCCAAAATGGGTCTCTCCGGTGGAAGATAGGCTGAAGTCCAAAGAAGAATTAGAGGAACAAGGTATATATTTGGATTGGTGGACGAGAGTACAGTTGGAATCTAGATATGCTAAAGATAAACCTCAGGGGTTCGATGCAGAACAATCGGCTTTTAATACACTTTTAAATGAAACAAATTATAAATTAAGACATTTTACGTGTATGTGTTACAGATAAAAATGGAGGATGAGGTGATTAAAGAATATATGATAAAATGGGCCAAAAGTTTGGCTATAATATTGATTTTGGTTATTGGTTGCAAATATGGAAAACAAATGTTAAAATAACAAAATCAGTTTCCTTTAAAGAGAATTTATATAAAATGTTCTATAGAATCATAGAATGTTAAAGTTGGAAGGGATCTTGCAGGTCATCTAGTCCAACCCCCCCACTCTGCAGGAGCATAGCCGAAAGAGAGCCCTACAACATACCCGAAAGGTGGTCATCCAGGCTCCGCTTAAAAACGTCAAGCTGAGGAGCCTCCAC
Organism: Gekko japonicus; assembly: GCF_001447785.1. NCBI lineage: Eukaryota > Metazoa > Chordata > Lepidosauria > Squamata > Gekkonidae > Gekko > Gekko japonicus. The sequence continues at coordinate 262,143 of NW_015161962.1, forward strand.
CACCTCCCGAGGTAGTCTGTTCCACTGCTCAACCACTCTGACAGTTAGGAAGTTTCTCCTGATATTTAGCCGGTATCGACTCCCTTGTAATTTCCACCCATTAGATCTAGTCTTGCAATATAGGCCAGAGAAACTAGCCAGAATGTACCCTGGAATGTCTGACAAATGCTGGAAGTGTAAGATACAGTTGGGAAGCTTTTTTCATGTTTGGTGGAAGTGTAAAGAGGTGATGTTATATTGGAGAAGGGTGCATGAAATGTTACAAAAAATATGTTTGATATGTTTTTGCTTAATATTATGCCTGATGTAAAAGATAAGAAAGTTAAGCACTTAATTATACATATAGTTACTGCAGCAAGAGTTCTCTATGCTAAGTACTGGAAGAATGCAATAAGAGAATCACAGCTCCAAATACAAAAGAAAAAACAAGCTGTGTGCAAACATTATACAGAATCAATGCTCAAAACACATGGACATTTTTTATAGTGCTGATGTCAAACCATATATAAATGACAATGATACAAAGAAGGAAAGGAGGTCCAAAAAGGTCCAGGTTGACGAAGTTTCCCGAAATACAAATCCGTTTCGACTGGCTTCATCTGAACAGGACCTCATGAAACAGTAGGATGTCTTCCAAGTATCATTCATCATAAAGTATGATAGCGAAGATCATATCACTTCATAAAACTCTCATCATGCTTTAGTGCTATATTCTACAGTTGCAGTGAAATATTCCAGAGACATTCAGAAAGGAGGGCAGAAGACATCAGAGATACCAACAGAAAATGAACTTTTGACAAAAAAAAAAATTGAAACAGCAGAAATGGATATATTGTCGAACCAAAGTGAACAAAAAGCGAGAGACGATTGGATACCTGGGTGGAAAGAAACCTTGAAGACCACGAACAATGAACATAACCCTTATAAACTGGGAGAAACCCTAACTTGAACTGTACAGAACTTGACTTTCTTCAGGAATCATAATAGAAGATTTTAGCGATCTGATGAAGCGTCACTAGCTTTAGTACAAGTATAAACGAAAGAGCTCTGGAAACAAAAAACTGAGACTGGACATTTGTAACAGCGAATCTATAAGCTGGATGGAACTTCCCTTTATGCCTCACCCCCATCCCCTCCCTGCCCTATTACGTGTTAAAACCCAACACAAATCCATGAGAAGAGGGGGGGGCGGGGGGAAGGCCGCATCCAGCCACATCTCCAGGGCGGCAGGCGGGCAAAGCCACCGTGGAGCCCACCGTGCCTGTGGTGGCCCCCCCCCCTGCGCCGCTCTGTATCTCCTCCTGATACGAAACACGACACATGTCACGGTCCCCGGCCAAAGTCCTTCCTGCGGCCCTTCCTGACACGCCCGCCCAGGGAAGGAACACGGGTCGCCACTCTGGGCGTGTCAGGAAGACTTCCGGGGCGAGAGGGAGGAAGCCCCTCTGTTTTGGCCCAGCCGCCTCCCTCCCGGAAGTGACGTCTACTCCCTCCTCCCCGCCCTTCCGGGAAGCGTCGCCGTGCGTGCGCGCGCGCGCGTGACCCCGGGGGGGGTGAGTCAGGGTGAGGGGGCGGACGAGGAGGCGTTTCCGGTTCCGGCGGCAGGAGCAGCAGCAGCAGCAGCTGGGGGTGGGAGGACGGCGGCGACGGAGAGCGGCTGAAGCCAGGCAGGGAGGC
>NW_015161962.1:264684-276261 GCF_001447785.1 Gekko japonicus
GGGGGTGGGGGGCACTGTCGGACGAAGGGCACTGCTGGGCGGGTGGTGTCGTTCCCCAACGCCAGACAGAGCTGCGCAGGTGTTTGTTGACGCCTGGCTTTCCTCCAGGAAACACACCCGGAAGAACCACTTCTGGGGAGGAGAGGAAGCCCCCCCTCCCCCCAGGGCCCTGCGCACCGGAGGTGGTGGTGGTGGTCCTCCTCCTCCTGGGAAAGGTGGCCAGGCAGCCAGGCAAAGGGTGTGTCCAGACAGGGGAGTATAAAGGCTCCGGAGCATTGTTGGGGCTGGGCTGCTAATCCCTTTCATGGCCCCGCTTATCAGCAGAGGTGGAGCTGGGGAGGGGGGGAGGGCTGCTCCAGCCCAGCTGTAGGGCTCTTCCTCTGTGTGGAGGAAGCCACCTGCCCTTCAGAGGCTGCTGTGGGTGGCCTGCCCATCGGTACCCCTGGCGCCGCCATGCTGGTCGCGTGGGAGGCCCTGTGAAGGGCGCAAGAGGTGTGGGGGTGCATTCCCCGGGTGGGCCCTGTGTACGGAAGGCCTGCTGGGTCACAGTAGCCCTTGAGAGCTGGGGGGTCGTTCCTGACACTGTTTCCAGCCCTCTGCACGTCCCTGGCGCTCTCCCCTTGTTTCCCGGCTTTGCACGTCTGGGATAGTCACTCCGGCTTGGCTTGGTCACAGCTTCAGGGCCTCCCGAGGGTGGAAACCCGGCCTGAAGGTGGCCTCCTTTCTGCCCTCTTGGTGGCTGTCCCTGTGTTGCTGTTCAGAAAGGCCACTGTGTGATCCAGGCTTAGAAGTACTCTGCCTGCCTCTTTCCAGTTCTTTGCTCATTTACACAGCATGTGATTGAAACGTGGAGCTTGCTACCAGAAGATGTAGTGACGGCCGTAGGCATAGTCAGCTTTAAAGAGGGAGTAAACAGATTCATGGAGGAGAGGTCTGTCGGTGGCTACTAGCCACGGTGACTAAAGGGAACCACCATGTTCAGAAGCAGTCAACCTCGGAATCCCAGGGCCAGGAGGCAACATCAGGGGAAGGACTCAGCCTCCATGCCCTCTTTTTGGCCCTGTAGACGAACTGGCTGACCCCTGTGTGAGACGGGAGGCTGGACTGGATGGCCCCTCCCTGGTCTGACCCAGCAGGGCTCTTCTGATGTTCTTCTCAGGGGAAGGCCTCTGCCTCTCTGCCCTGTTTTTGGACCTCCAGAGGAACTGGTTGAGGCCCCTGTGTGAGACGGGATGCTGGACTAGAGGGACCCTCCCTGGTCTGACCCAGCAGGGCTCTTCTGATGTTCTTCTCAGGGGAAGGCCTCTGCCTCTCTGCCCTGTTTTTGGACCTCCAGAGGAACTGGTTGAGGCCCCTGTGTGAGACGGGATGCTGGACTAGAGGGACCCTCCCTGGTCTGACCCAGCAGGGCTCTTCTGATGTTCTTCTCAGGGGAAGGCCTCTGCCTCTCTGCCCTGTTTTTGGACCTCCAGAGGAACTGGTTGAGGCCCCTGTGTGAGACGGGATGCTGGACTAGAGGGACCCTCCCTGGTCTGACCCAGCAGGGCTCTTCTGATGTTCTTCTCAGGGGAAGGCCTCTGCCTCTCTGCCCTGTTTTTGGACCTCCAGAGGAACTGGTTGAGGCCCCTGTGTGAGACGGGATGCTGGACTAGAGGGACCCTCCCTGGTCTGACCCAGCAGGGCTCTTCTGATGTTCTTCTCAGGGGAAGGCCTCTGCCTCTCTGCCCTGTTTTTGGACCTCCAGAGGAACTGGTTGAGGCCCCTGTGTGAGACGGGATGCTGGACTAGAGGGACCCTCCCTGGTCTGACCCAGCAGGGCTCTTCTGATGTTCTTCTCAGGGGAAGGCCTCTGCCTCTCTGCCCTGTTTTTGGACCTCCAGAGGAACTGGTTGAGGCCCCTGTGTGAGACGGGATGCTGGACTAGAGGGACCCTCCCTGGTCTGACCCAGCAGGGCTCTTCTGATGTTCTTCTCAGGGGAAGGCCTCTGCCTCTCTGCCCTGTTTTTGGACCTCCAGAGGAACTGGTTGAGGCCCCTGTGTGAGACGGGATGCTGGACTAGAGGGACCCTCCCTGGTCTGACCCAGCAGGGCTCTTCTGATGTTCTTCTCAGGGGAAGGCCTCTGCCTCTCTGCCCTGTTTTTGGACCTCCAGAGGAACTGGTTGAGGCCCCTGTGTGAGACGGGATGCTGGACCGGATGGGCCCTCATTGGTCCGACCCAGCAGGGCTCTTCTCATGTCCATTTGGTGGCTTTGCTCATGGGTGCAGTCACCAGAGGGATCAGAGGTGCTCACTTCCTGTATCTCAGGTGCTCTGTAGGGGAGTGAGAATCACCAGCAGCAAGAGCCGATCCCCCTGTCCCCCCCCCCCAGTCTGCATCCGGAGGCCTTGCGCTCTGTTTCTCTGTCGCAGCACTTTCTTTGCTTTCCCTGGGTCAGTGGCAAGCTGGGAGGGTGAGCAAGCACTCAATGCTACGTTTGGAGCCTGTGGTTAGAATTAGGGTGGGGTGTAATTACAGCCGTTGATGGCCGAGAAACCCCTGGGCACACACTTGGAGAGGTGGCCCAGTGGGGCAAAAGAGACTTCGCGAGGCTGAGTGGCTGGAATACCGTGTGTGGTGACCGCATCTGGGTAGGTAACTCTCCCTTCTCTCTTCCTCCCCACAACCCCACCCCTCTCCAGCAGGAGGAGAACAATGAAGGCCGGCTGCAGCATCGTGGAGAAGCCAGAGGGAGGCGGAGGTGAGGCCCCCCCCCACCTTGATCCTTCTGATTGTGACACTGGGCAGATGACTTGTGCCAGAGTAAATGTCCCCCTAAAGGGCCGCTTTCCCCCGTGCTCACCCTTCTGAGGTTCCGTTGACCTTGGCTTCACTTATGAAGCGCTTCCAGATAGGGCTGTGAATTGGTGAGGCAGGAAATATCATGCCCGGATGGGGGGGTTGCCCCCCCCCCCCCCCCGAGCAGGGCACCAGGCACCTTGAAACGTCTACGAATGTTAAGCAAAACCCAAATGAACGAGGGAGGGAAGCCCGAAACTGCCTGATGCCAAGAGGGTCTGACCTGGGGTCTCCCAAGCTGAAAGACCCAGCAGCTTCCGTGCGTCATCGCCGCCGCCGCTGACAGGCGCTTTTAAGAGTGCACGTTGCGTTTGCCGCCTTTGCGTGACCCCCGAGGAACTGGTTAGCCTTCCTAAGTAACACTGCCAGCTTTTCACTCTAAAACCCTGCGCGCACCTTGAACTCTGGGATGGTTTTCCTCACCAGTTTGGTGTAGTGGTTAAGGGTGCGGACTCTAATCTGGGAGAACCGGGTTTGATTCCCCACTCCTCCACTTGCACCTGGCTGGGTGACCTTGGGCAAGCCGTAGTTCTGATAAGGCCTTTCCTCAAAAAAGAGCCGTTTCTGTCAAGAGCTCTCTCAGCCCCACCCACCTCACAAGGTGTCTGCTGTGGGGAGGGGAAGGGAAAGGAGTTTGTGAGCCGCTCTGAGACTCCCTTGGGTAGTGAAGAGCCATGGGGTATAAATCCAATCTCTTCTTCTTCTTCTCCTCATGAGCATGTGCAAGGTTAGCTTTTGCTGCGCAAGTTTTCACCAGTTGAGTGGCTGTTAAGAGACTGGCTGAAAAGGTCTTGCGAAAACTCTGCAAAGCGGGATGGGGTGTGTGTGTGGACAGCTCAGTGGCATCACTGGGATTTGGCCAGAGCCGCTCTTTGCCTTCAGGAAGGGGGGCTCACTCGTGGACGGGGTGCCGCCTGTTGCTTTCTAACGATGCCCTTTCTGGCGTTCGGCTCTCCAGGCTACCACTTCCCCGACTGGGCCTACAAGACGGAGTCCAGCCCGGGCTCCCGCCAGATCCAGCTCTGGCACTTCATCCTGGAGCTGCTGCAGAAGGAGGAGTTCCGCCACGTCATCGCCTGGCAGCAGGGAGAGTACGGGGAGTTTGTGATCAAGGATCCCGACGAGGTGGCGCGGCTGTGGGGCAGGAGGAAGTGCAAGCCCCAGATGAACTACGACAAGCTGAGCCGGGCCCTCAGGTCAGCAGGGGGGCAGTGCCGGGAGGCGGCAGGGCAGGGTGTTCTTGTGCATCCTGAAGGGAAACCCTCATTTCGGACTGGCCCAGGCCTTTCCGCAGGGTTTGGCTCTCTCCTGGCACGTGGCCACGGACCTGCCTCTTGCATGCGGAACTCTGCAGTCTGAAATGCTTGGGCCCGCGTTCCTGGAGCCGAGACCCCTGTGCGTGGAACTGGCCTTTGAGCAATCAAAGCGTGGGATTTCCAGGAGAGTTCCCGACCTTGTTCTCCTTTGAAGCTCGGGTGATGTCAATAAGAGCCTTGAGTTCTTTGTTGTAGCTGGTAAGCCAAGAACGGCTGGTGTTCCTGATGAGCAGCAGCTGGCTTTCCAGGGCTCAATTCCATTATTGCAGAAGCAGGATTAATGCTGGTTTTCCGGGCAGTTGGAGATTTGGAGCGTGGGCACTGGAGATCTCCCCACTGCTTAGTGGGTGTGTCTCAGCTTAGGTCTGCCACGGGTCCTTTCATGGGCAGCACTTCAGGGCTGGTCGCTGCCACTTGGCGACCAACCCAGGGGGGGGATCTGCTTCCCTGAGGTGCTGGCCACCATGCGCCCCGGCGAGCATTTGTCATGGCTTTGGCTGTCCCAACTGGGCTCTGGCCACCCGCGGCCCTCCCCCCATGCCCTTGGCCGAGGCCTTGGCCTCCTGAGACCCACCTGCAGCAAGAGCTCTGGGCAGGTGGGTGGGCGGGCAGGGCACAGGCCAAGACAGGCAAGGCCAAGCGGGTGGCAGTTTATAGAGTGGAAGAGGAAGGAAGTAATACACTGAAAAATGCAAATGTACTGGTAGATTCCTGGGGAGGGAAGCAAAATTCTTAGTTTTTGTTTTCAGTTCTGCTGAGGCTGGTCGTGGGGAGATGAGTCAGCGGGGCTTCCCCTCTCCCTGGCCAGCTGGGTTCCCTCGCCATCCCTTCTGGCTGAGGAGCGGAACCCAGCTTGAACTGGGGGAGGGAAGGTCCCCAGGGTTTTATCTCCCAGGGCAGGAGGCGTGTGGTAGAGAACCATATGGAGCAGAGGTCCACCAGTGGCTCTTAGCCACAAGGTATAGAGAGGGACTCTTGGACCGGGGCAAGGGATGCTCTGTGTTCTTGGTGCTTGGGGGGGGGCAACAGTGGGAGGGCTCCTGGTGTCCTCCTAGCCCCACTGCTGGACCTCCTGATGGCCCCTGGTATTTTTGGCCCCCACTGTGTGACAGACAGAGTGTGGGATTGGACAGGCCATTGGCCTGATCCAACATGGGCTTCTCTCTTGTGTTCTTACGGTCTCTCATTTTCCTGCAGATACTATTACAACAAGAGGATCCTTCACAAGACCAAGGGGAAGAGGTTCACCTATAAGTTCAACTTCAATAAGCTGGTGATGCCCAACTACCCGTTCATCAACATCCGGCCCAACGGTGAGTGGAGGGGCAGGGGGTGCCCAGTGCTGTGGGGGGGGGGACCCGAGGCCTCCTTGAGGTGCTCCCGGGTGGTTTTGACACTCTCTGAGGCCATGCAGAGCAAGAGCGAGAGAGCAGCACACGCAGTTTGGAGGGCTGTGTCAGGGTTGGGGTCCGGGAGTGGGGGTGCGTGCCGGACCCACCCGCTCGGCGTTGTGTGCTTCATGCCACTTGCCCTCCCCGGGAGAAGCCCAACCTCTCTGCAGGCAGCCACTCTTTACACCGCAGCCTCAGCCTCAGACAGGGAAGGGGCTGGATGTTGGGCGCCCGTTCCCTTCCCAAGGGGCTCTCGCTGGCAAGCCCCGGCTGGCGGGTGCGCAGTGCAGTCGTGCGGGTTCCGTGAGAGCAGAGGGGCGGCGCGGAGGTGGCCCGAGTGGCATGCGGGACCAGGGCTCCACCCTCCCCCAGCTTTGTAGGTATAGCTGTGGTATTCTCCCCCCCACCCACTTGCTCGCGGCCCTCCCCATGCTGGAAACCTGCCTTCTGGCTCCCGTTGATGCTGCGTGTGTGTTTTGGTGGTCTCCCCCCCCACACACACACACTTCATACCCAGGCCGGAACTTCTTAGCGTGTGCGTCAGTTTCGGGGCCATTGGCAGCTTTTCACCAAAAAACAGCCTGGGACAGTTGGTGACTAATCCAGGCTTTGCGTTTGCCATTGTAAAAGTAACACCCGTGTCACGGACATGGAAAAAAACAATCCCGCCGACTCCCGTTTCGTGTGGGTTTCCTAAGGCACTCCTCTGTCACACTTGTGCGCTCCCTTATGTACTTCCTGCACCCTGGTGAGGGCCTGGAGCGCCCACCTGCCTGTTGCTGGATGGGGGAGGCCTGTCTGGTGGCCGTCGTACCAGCCAAGGCTACCTCTAAGCTGTGGAGTCTTGTGAGCAGGAATTCAACTCTGTAAGCTGCTGGCATTAAAGTTATGAGCGAGCGATTTGGCTATATTGCATGAATCAGTTTGTTCTGGAGCCATCCGTCCTGAGCTGAGACAAAAATGTGTGAGCCTGAGGCTAAAAAACTGCGAGCTAGCTCACACCGACTCAGCTTAGAGGGAACAGTGCCCCCCACCAATGCTCCCTCTAAGCTGTGGAGTCCTGAAAGGAAAAATTCCACTTTATGAGCTCCTGGCAGGAAAGTTGTGAGCGAGCGATTTGGCTGCTGCATAAATCAGTTTGCTCTGGAGCTGCCCTCCTTCCGGAGCCGAGACAAAAAGGTGTGAGCTGGAGGCTAAAAAACTGAGCTGGCTCACGCCAACTCAGCTTAGAGGGAGCACTGGCGCCAACCCCCTGTGGCTTGGGAGTGGTGGTGGTGCAGGAGCTCTGGGCAGACGCGGGACAGGTGAGAGACCCTCCTTTCCCCAAGGAGCCCTCCCTGCACACAGGTGGGGAGAGGCAGTGGCTGAGAGCTGCATTTCATTCTTCAGTTGCTGCCTGAGCTGCCCGGCCGGCCGGTCTCTGCTGGGCAGGAGCGTTTCCCAAGCACCGAAGCCGGTGGCTGCCTGGAGGCTGCGGTTGGGACAGAGGCCTGTCTATTTGCTTTGGGCTGTGCGGGGAATGGCTAGGGGGAAACCTCAGGAAGTGTCGCCTGAGAGCCTGCCTGCCTGCCTGCCCGAGGACATCAGGGAGAGGCAGGGTGGCGAGTATCCTTCGGGGTGGAGTGGGGGGCAATGTTCCCTCTAAGCTGTGGAGTCTTGTGAGCAAAAGGTCTATTTTCTGAGCTCCTGGCATTAAAGTTGTGAGGGAGCGATTTGGCTCCTGCATAAATTAGTTTGCTCTGGAGCCATCTTTCCTGAGCGAAGACAAAAATGTGTGAGCCGGAGGCTAAAACACTTTGAGCTGGCTCACACCAACTCAACTTAGAGGGAACACTGGTGTGTGTGGGGGGGCATGCCCTGTTTTTGGAAGGGAGGAGGGCTTCTCTTGGACAAAGGCCATGTTGATCGGGTGTCGGCAGGAGATTCCTGAAGGCATCTTATCCTCGAGATCCTTGGTCTGCAAGGATTCTCAGCTGGAGGCAAAAATCCATTCCTGGAAACGGGGGGCGGGGTGGTGGTGGCCTCCCTTCAGCCCCGGGCGTGGGCTGCTGCTGAGCAAGGGTTCCCTGCTTGGCACCGTGAAGGAGGACCCGGGTGGCGGAGCCAGGTGGCTGCGTGTTCCTCCAGCTGGAGCTGTCCTGCCGGAGCGGAGGGGAATCCCGCAACAAGTCCGGGCAGTTGCCCGCTGGTGGTGACTCTTCCTCCGTTCCTGCTTGCGGGCACTCCCCGGGGCAGGCGGGCAGGGCGCTCGTCTCCCGGAATGCGTCTTGGCGCATCTTTGCGGTGGCAGCTTGTTTTCTTTCCTCCTGCTCAGAGAGAGAGGTGTGGAGGCTGACCCACCCGACCTGTTCTGGAGGGCCTGTGCGCCTGCCACACCCACACCGGGTGTCTTGACGCAAGAGCCTGCCTGGCGTTGGGCACAGCACTGGCAGAGGGCTCTGCCAGTCAGTCTCGATGACGCTTTGGGAGGGGCAGCCGTGCATCCTGGGAGGGGTGGGCGCGATTCATCTGCCGCAGAGGAGGCTTCCGGCTGGCGTGTGAGGCCTTCCCGGGGGGGGCTTTGTCTGAAGCCGGTTGGGGCGCCTCGGGAGAGAGGTTTGGCCCAGCAGCCAGCCCATTCTGTGGCACAGCTGGCCCCACAACATCCCGTGTGAAAAGCGACTCTTAAGAATAGAAAGTGTGAGGCGCCTTGAAGAGGAGGGGCCCGGGAGAGATTGGGTGCTTGGGGGGGCGACAGTGGGAGGGGCTTCTAGCATCCTCCTGGCCCTGCTGCTGGACCTCCAGAGGGCACCATTTTCTCTGAGCATGGGCTGAGTTCCCCAAGGAGCCTTTTGCCCCCCCCCCAACTGTCAAGCCCGGCAGTTGCCCCCAGGCGACCCTGGTCCATCAGCAGCTATCAGCAGAGGTCCATCAGTGGCTATGAGCCACAAGGTATAGATAGGAACTCTCGGTCTGGGGCAGGTGATGCTCTGTCTTCTTGGTGCTTGGGGGGGGCAGCAGTGGGAGGGCTTCTAGTCTCCTGGCCCCACCGCTGGACCTCCTGATGGCACCTGGTATTTTTGGCCCCTGTGTGACAGAGTGTTGGACTGGATGGGCCATTGGCCTGACCCAACATTGGCTTATCTTATGGTCTTATGTCTGGGGCAAGGGATGCTCTGTCTTCTTGGTACTTGGGAGGGGGCAACAGTGGGAGGGCTTCTAGTGTCCTGGCCCTGCTGCTGGACCTCCTGATGGCACCTGGTATATCTGGCCACTGTGTGACACAGAGTGTTGGACTGGATGGGCCACTAGCCTGATCCAACATGGGCTTCTCTTATGTTCTTATGTCTGGGGCAAGTGATGCACTGTATTCTTGGTGCTGGGGGAAGGGGCACATTGGGAGGGGCTTCTAGTGTCCTGGCCCCACTACTGGACCTCCTGATGGCCCCTGGTATTTTTGGCCACTGTCTGACACAGAGTGTTGGACTGGATGGGCCATTGGCTTCCCTCAGGTTCGTATGTTCTTATGACCCTTGGTGTTGGCACATTCTTCTATTGTCATTTATCTAAAGCATTTATTAGCTGCCTTTTTACCTTATAGAAATTCTTGGCAGCTTGCAGTTTAAATAAAATAAAATACAATAAAATGCATGAGAACCACAACTTAAAGCTAGTGATTCGTAATTGCCGGAAGGCAGAAGAGCTAATCAAACGTCATTACAAATTAAACCGTCTTCAGCTGCCTCCTGCTGATGGTTGCAATGGGGGGGGGGCAGGCCACCCTCCCGGGGAGCGGGTTGTTCCATAATTGCGGGGCTGCCCCCGAAAAGGCCGTCTCTCATGTCCCTCTCAAGCAAGCCTCTCTGATTGGTGGGACAGTCCAGAGGGCCTCTGCCTGTGATTTCAAGTCCCAGGCAGGGACATTTGGGAGAAGGAAGTAAGTCCTCCAGAAACCAGACAGGGCTCTAAAGGTCAAGACCAACGACTTGGATTGGGCTCGGGAGCCGATCGGAAGCCAGTGTGATCGCTGTAGGATTGAGGTCAGATGCTCCCAGCAGCTGGCCCTGGCCGGCAGTCTAGCTGCAGGTTCCAAACACCCTTCAAGGGTTAGCCCCAAGTGGAGGGCCTTGCAGTAGTCCAGCGTAGATGTGACCAAGTGAGACTGAGCTGGGAGTGGGCGCAGCCGGCTCACCAGACAAACCTGGGCAAAAGCGCTCCAGGCCATTGTTCCCTCTAAGCTGAGTCGGTGTGAGTTAACTCACAGGGTTTTTTTGCCTCTGGCTCACGCATTTTTGTCTCGGCTCAGGAAGGATGGCTCCAGAGCAGACTAATTTATGCAGCAGCCAAGTTGCTCGCTCACAACTGTAATGCCAGTCGCTCACCAAGTAGAGTTTTTGCTCACAAGACTCTCCACCGCTTTGAGGGAGCATTGCTCCAGACCCCAGCAGCCCCCTGATTAAGGTGACCGCTGTGTTGACCAGCCCTCCCAAGCAGCAGACCGGACTTTCCCAGGGGAGTGCGTAACCCCATCCAGGACAGGGTGTGTGTGTGGGGGGGGGGGGCACTGGCGATGCTCGTGGTCCCAAACCCAGGGAAAGGCAGGTGAGAGGAGGGAGCTCTGGTGGAGGGGAGTCCTCCTGGCCAGCCCCTGCCGGGTCCCTCTGGCCTCCACGGCGCGTTCCCATCCCCTTGCGTGGCACGCGGGTGCCTCGGTCTGCAAGCTGGGCGTGAGCCTTGGGCGGGCCTCTCTTCCTAATGCTGGTCTCCTGTTTCCTCCTCCTCCCCTCCTGGCAGGTGTTGTCCCGCAGAGCGCCCCTCCTGTCCCCACGGCTTCCTCCCGGTTCCATTTCCCTCCGCTGGACAGCCACTCTCCCACCGAAGACCCCCAGCCGAACCGCTTCTCGACCCGGTCCCTGGTGCCGCCGGGCCAAGAGTCCCTGAACAACCACCACGGCAGCGGCAGCAGCCTCGGCGAGAAGTCGTCCCCGGGGCCGGAGCTGGACGGCGGCTCTCCCGACTGGAGGCGTGGGGTGGACCTCCTGCCCGCTCGCAGCGCGGCCTCCGGGGCGGCCGGAGGCGGCCCCCCCAAGCGCAAGCCAGACCTGGTGCTGCCTCTCTTCAGCCGGCCGGGGATGTACCCCCACGACCCCCACAGCCCCTTTGCCCTCTCCCCGCTCCCAGCCCGCGGAGGCCTCTTGAGCGTCCCGCTCTCCCCGGCCTTGTCCCTGACGCCCACCCTCTTCTCCTACAGCCCCTCCCCGGGCATGAGCCCCTTCCCGGGCGGCGGCAGCTGCTTCTCCTTCAACCCCGACGACATGAAGCACTACCTCCACTCGCAGGCCTGCTCCGTCTTCAACTACCACCTCAGCCCCAGGACCTTCCCCCGCTACCCCGGGCTCCTGATCCCGCCTCTGCAGCGCCAGGCGCCCCCGGAGGAACAGCCCCCCTTCCCCATCAAGCTGCAGCCCCCACCGGCGGGGCGCAAGAACCGAGAGAGGCCGGAGAGTGGCGGCGGGGGCGGGGCGGGGGCGTCGCAGGCCCCTCCCCCCTTGTCTCCCCAAGTCAAGAGGGAGCCTCTTCTGGACACGGAAGCGGAGAGCAGAGATTCCCCCGAGGAGAAGGAGGACCAAGGGGGCGAGGAGGAGGAGGAGGGTGGGGCCAGCCAGGAAGTGGGGGAGGCTCTGTTTGCCAGGCCTGTGGCCCCCTCGTGGCCCGTGGCCCCGCCCGCCCCGGCCCCCTTGCCAGCGAGTGAAAAGCAGAAGGGAGAGGAAGGCGGGGGCGAGAGGAGCCCCCCGGAGCCCACGGGGGACCTGAGTGCCCAGGAGAAGAGGGAAGATGCGGCGATGCCGCCCAAGCTGCGCCTCAAGCGCCGTTGGCATGGCGACCGGCAAGCGGACTTCCTGGAGGAGGGCTGGGGCAGGAAGCCCTTCTGGGGGGAAGGTCCCCTGAGCAACCCGCACGGCCTGGCGGCTCCGGCGGCAGCGGCGGCAGATGCGTAGGCCAGCGGAGGAGGCCGGGGGGGTGGGGGGTCCTAATGTAGCAGAGTTTGCTGG
>NW_015161962.1:276568-277291 GCF_001447785.1 Gekko japonicus
GGGTGGGGTGGGGGGGGGCAGGAGGGACCGCGCATGCGCTGTGGCTGGCGGGTAGGTCTTTTCAACCCAAGTGTTACTTCTCGGACCGGGGTGGGGTGGGGTGGGAGTGGCCTCACGGCCACCCTTCAGACAGCTGCCTTGACACCTTGCAGAAGCTGAGCGGGGCGGTGGTGGCCGAGTCCTTTCAGGGAAGAGGGAGGAATGTGGGTGCCTCCCGTCGGAGCCCCTCCCGGCCAGCAGGGGAGAGGTCTGCAGGAGCCCGTTCGGGGTGGGGGACGGGCCCTCCTCGCTCCCTGCTGGGAGACCAGCCACGGGAAGGGGGAGGGAGGCGGCACCTCTTTCGCCTCCGCATGTGCAGGAAGAGGGAGCGTGTGGGGGGGGGGAGCCCGCTGGTCCTGGCGAGAACGGGGCAGGGGTGCTCTGGGGAAGGGGGCCTTGGGCCACTCTGGAAGAGGATGCTCTCCCCCTGCTGGGGGGGGGGGCTGTTCCTTGTCCTGCCACCTTGAAGCCCACTTCCCTGTGGCTCTCTTGGAAAGCCCCCAGAGGCAGGGAATGTGGTTTTCTTGGCAAGGTGGGCTGAAGACGCCAGCCGTGTTAAAGCCGTGGCCTTCTTGCCTTCTTGCCGTGAAGCGGGGCAGAGGCTGCCGGGGTAGACAAGAGGGGTTGGAGGCCTCCTCCTCCCCCCCTCTCTTCTCCCTCCCCCCACCAGACCATCTTGCCTAG
>NW_015161962.1:277592-292134 GCF_001447785.1 Gekko japonicus
GGGGGGGTGGACGATGTCGACTCTCTGTGCTGTTGCTGCGCGAGGGGGGGCGGGGGCCTCTTTTCTCCTCCGTCTTGGGCTTTGGCCGCCAACCTCCGTAGCTGCCGCCAGGGCCTTGGACGCCTCTCTGGGTGGTGGGCGAGGGGTCTGTCCGGTGCTTGGAGGAGGGTGGGCACCGGTCGAGGTGGGAGGAGGCTGCGGGAGGGGGGCTCTGACTCAGGAATTGAAACACGAGGCCTTTTCAGATCAGTCAATGCAAATCTTGCTCTCCATCGTACCCAAGTGCCAGAATGGATGCGGGGGGGGGGCTCTGATTTCGTGTGGGGGGAGAGAGAAGGGTTTTTTTGGGGGGGGAGGCAGCACCCTCTCTCCCCTCTGAAGATGGAAGTTAGAATCACGTCTCTCCCTCGGAAACGGTTGCGGTTGGTCCCTTTGGTCTCTCGCCCCTTATCAAATAGCCATTGCACTGCAAAGTGAGAATTCCTCGTTCAGGGATAAAAGGACTCAGGTTCTGAGGGCGACGGACCAGGGAGCCCGCTGGGGACGCCCCGAAGCCACCTTCTGCTGGGAGGGGGGGTGAGTGGGATGTCCCCCCCCACGGAAGCAGCCCTGCCTTCCCCTCAGGAAGCCCCACCCCAACCCCCTTTGCGGGGGGGAGGGCCCCCCAGGGGTGTGCGCCCCCTTCCCAGCAGGAAGCGAAGCTGGCAGCACACTTAAGCGAAGAGCCTGTTCCTTGTGCCAAATATTTAAAGCCGGTGGAGGGCGAGTCTGTTGAAATTCCACCTGTGACTAATCAAGAGCATAATCCACATCACCTGCATTTTTGGTTTGCTAGCCACAGGAAATGTTAGGGAGTGAAAACTTGAATCTGTGACCCACTTGCCCTGTCCCCTCCCAGCCAGGAAGTTCTGCAGAGTGTTGGGGAGAAGGGAGCTCTCCCCACCACCTCCCCACTGCTCCCCTTGTGCGCGGAGGGGCCCCCCCACCTTTGGCCCGAATGGCTCTTGCTGACATGGAAGGAAGGTTTCACTTTGGCTCAGTGAGAAGCAGTTTCCCGGTCATCCCTGCATGCCAAAGAGGAGTGCCCCCCCCCGAGCTGTGGCCCCCTCACCTGCCCCTCGAGTGCATCCTTGTCTTGCGCTGTACAAAGGGGGGAGGCAGTATGCGTGTTGGGCCTTTGACCTCTTTGGTTACTTTATTCCATAAATTGTTTTGCTTTTGAGAAATGTAACTCTTTTTTTTTTCCTTTGGTCTTACGGATCCTGGTGGATTTTAACAAGAGCAATTTCTTTTGGTTTGGGATACTTTCGATTAGGTTTTTTTTTTGTTTTTTGCAATCGTTCAATTTTTAGAGTGTTAAAGTGGCAAAGTATTTACTGACTTTTCTTCGTCACTCTTCACGAGACATGGTCCTGTCTTTTATGATGCTTTTTGACTCAGCAGGGACGATACAACCTGAGCGACGGCTGCTCTTAGCTTGAGGTATTTTTGTCCATGTAAAGCAGGATTTAAAATTGTGTGTAAAAAAAAAAAGAAGTAAGTAGTCCTCATGCTTTTGTGCAGTGCCTTTAGACGTTCCACTTTCTATAAAGTCTTCAAAAAAAAAGTTTGCATATATATTATATATATGATGTAATGTTATAGAGATATATGTATAATATACATATTTTTCCAGGGGTATCTGATAGCTCTGTATTTTGTTATGAAAGTTGATATGAAAAGTATTTTACCTCAAATTAAGAAGTTAAATAAACCTTTTAAATAAGCCTCCCACGCTGCTTTGGGGTTCTTGGCTTTGGGGACCGGGGGTGGGGGGGTGACAGAGTGCAGGAGGGCCTCCGCTCCTGGACCCCACAGAGAGCCATCCCCCCCCCCAATCTGGTGGCAGCCAAGTCTTGGGTGTGTGCATTGAGGGGGGATGCCATCACCAAACGGGGAGAAAGGACCTGCAACCAATCCCATAGATCCTAAACTAAATGCATAAATGACCTTCCATAAATACACAGCAAGTGTAGCAAATCATTGTCAACTATGGGGAAAGGCCAAATGCGTCTTGACAATTTTTGTTTATGTACTTCATGTGTGCCCCACTTCCCCCTCCCCAAAGTGGCTTCCAGCGTTCTCCACCCCCCCATTTTCTTCTCACAACAACCCAGTGAGGTAGGTCTCCTGAGTCTTTGTGGCCGGCACCAGGTCACCCGCAAGCAGCCCTGGCCAGGGCGGGGCTCTGGAACTGGGTCTGTTCCAACACCGGAGGCAGCGGCAGTCAGGAGGGTGGACCAGAGGCTGGGCCGGGCCCGCTTTGGCGGTTTGGCCCTGCCGGCTTCTGCTGGGAGACGGCTGTGGCTCATTCTGGTGCGCCACAGAGTAACGGGAGCGCAGCCCCCCGGGGGGGGGGTGAGGTCACCCAGGGGGCTCCTGGGAGAGGCATCAGGGTGGCTGGTGGTGGTGCTGGGAGTCTTTCGCGCCTCCTGTTTGGCCGGCAGCACCCTCGGATCTTTTAGCACCAGGAAAGAGCGAGCGAGTCCAGGAGCACGTTAAAAAAGACTAGCACAATTTGTGGTGGGGAGGAGCTCCCTTCCTTCTTCAGGCACTGCTAGAGTGGGAGTCTGTCTGTCCTTCCGCTTTAGAGAGTGGATTGGTTTCAGATGCTGAGTGTCATTAGCAGGCGTGATTGGATGAGGTGTGATAATGCAGAGGGGCAGCAGGCGTGGAGAGACCAGCACTGGTAACACTTCTAGTGTTCTTTGCTTCCATGTTTTTACTTTATTATCAGACTTATAACCGCCGCCCCCCCCCCATTCCCGGGTCACAGGGCTTGGGGTGGCTCACAACATTCCACAAAACAATGTCTAAATAGAGATAAAAGATACTTAACAAAACACCGACTTGTAATCTACAAAATGGCACCTTTGCTCAGGCATTAGAACAACGCACAATCGTTTGGCATCCGACACCCCAGAATGCTGTCACAACGGGTGGCCCCTGCTAATAGGTGGCAGAAATTCTGTTTTTAATGTTCATGTTTTTTTATGTTTGCTGCCTCATGAATCCTGATCAGGTGCAAAGGTGGCATAAAACGTTTTACAGAAAGCCAATCAGTGACAATGGTATGAGAGCCAGTTTGGTGTAGTGGTTAGGAGCACGGATTCTAGTCTAGGAGAAGCGGGTTTTATTTCCCACTTCTCCACAGGCAACTGCTGGTGTGACCTTGGGCCAGCCATACTTCTGTCAGGGCTGTTCTCTCAAGAGCAGTCGTTGAAAGAGCTCTCTCAGCCCCACCAGCCTCACTTGGTGGCTGTTGTGGGGAGTGGAAGGGAAAGGAGTTTCTAAGCCACTTTGAGACTCTGAGGGAAGGGTGGGGTATAAATCCAATCTTTTCTTCTGTGTCGAATTTAGGGATGTGCATTCGGTTCGTCTGAACCGAATGCACCCCTGAAAACGTCCCATTCGGGCTGATGCGGGCTGATTCAAATTTTCTGATCTGAATTGGCTTGCCGCCTAATTGCCGTCGAATTTCGGCGGCAATTCAGCCCCATTATATCCTATGGGCCTTTGAAAATGGTGAAAACATAGGGTATATTCTGGGGGGTGGAGGGGAGGGGGTTTGAGGGAGGGGTTCCAAACTTACAGGGTAGCTGCTGGAGTCTCTTCTCAAGATACCCACCAGGTTTCAAGGACATTGGACCAGGGGGTCCAATTCTACGGGCCCCCAAATAGGTTGCCCCCATCCCCTCCATTGTTCTCTATGGTGGGGGGAAAGTAACTTTTCGGCTGAGGGCTCTTGAGAGAACAGCTCTGAAAGAGCTATGACTTGCCCCAGTGCACCCAGCAGCTGCAAGTGGAGGAGTGGGGAATCAAACCAGGTTCTCCCAGGTTACAGTCCACGCACTTAACCACTACTCCAAACTGACTCTCACACCAAATGGCCCAAATGTGTAGGGCTCTATTTTTCTCTCCTCTCTGAGTGCCTCCAGTAACGGAGCTGCTCTAAGGCTTCTCTGCCATTGGGCTGGCTTGGCTTCCGGGGGCTGGAGGAGCTGCTGCCCTGCAGGGACAAATTGCTTCAGCTGCCCTGGGATCTCCCCCGAGCAAGATCTAGGCCAGAGCCCAGAAGCCCTTTCCTTCTTGACAGATTATAGCTGCGGGGGGGGGGAGCCTTTTCCGGGACTCGAGAGCCTTTTATATAACTCCGTCTTACACAAGGTAGTGGAAAACACACCTCTGGCCTGATTTCTGTCGAAAGCTGGAAGCTGTTCTGGGGCGGCCGGTTCCTCTTGCCTGGTAGCCTCCCAGACTGGATGAGCCAGTCGGGGCTGGCGCATCTGCAGGCTCCTGGTCCCGCTGGGCCTTCTTGTGGGAGCAGGCGCTGGCTGCGGAGTCTAGCGGCGCACGACGGGTGTCTTTGGCCTCGTCTCCATCCCCAGGCGGTGGGGTGGGGGGTGGGCATACCACACAGCCATTCCCTTCCAAAGTGGAGCAACGTCTGAAAACATTTGGGGGCATGCCGTGGGAGGGGGAGGGGGGCTAAGCCTGCCTCACCGTCCAGGAAGCCTGCCTGAAGTCGCTCGCTTGGGGGCTCCTGCCTGCCTGCCTGCCTTGGAGGAGAGCCAGGACCCGGCCCTGCTAGGACTTTCCAGGCAAGGCCTCCTGTGCAGATCCCAGGAAGGTTCCTCCAAGAGGCAAAGACTCTTCCTGGCTGGGGGGGCATTTTTTAGGGCAGGAGCATACACATCTCTGCTCCCTGGGGAATCTTTGCTGTTCTCCTCCTGGATTTCTGCTTGGGGAGGATTCCTAGGCGAGAAGCTCTCGTTGCTTAAGAGCATGAGAAGAGCCCTGCTGGATCAGACCACTGAAGGTCCCTCTAGTCCAGCATCCCGCCTCATGGACCCTCAAATGGCACAGCGGCCAAGGCACCGGGACTCAGACCTTAACTAGCTCTCGATATGGAGGCTCCCTTTAGTCAGTGTGGTTAGGAGCCACGGGTGGACCTCTCCTCTCCTCTGTGACTTTATCTAATCCCCTTTTGAAGTCATCCATGCTTATGCCCAGGGTTCATTTCGTAGAAAAAGAGGTGCAGGAGCTCATTAGCATAACCTATTTGCATATGCCACACCCCCTGACGTCACCGGACGTGTGTTAGGAGGCAACACCCATCACTCAGGCTCCACTGGACTGTTTTGGATTGCTAGCTATTGGGGGGGGGGGAGGAACGCGCAGATCTGTCCTTGCAGAGGAGGGAGAGCTTGTGCCTGGATACAACTTGAAGGTGCCACTGGACTGTTTTGGACCAGGGGGCTGCGGGGGGGGGGGCTCTGCAACTTACCTGGCTGCTTCTTGCTCTGACTGAGGGCTGCTGGGACCAGGGGGTGGGGCTTGTTGCATGTGCTCGCCCCCTGGGCTCTTTACTGCTGGAGCTCCGCTCCTGTGCGTTCCCGCAGGGAATGACTCCTGCTTATGCCCATCCACGGGCAGTAGGTTCCACAATTTAATAGCTCATTGAGAAAATTTGAGTAAGGACCCACTCCCCGGGGACGCTCTCGGAGAGTCACGATTAACTGTGATGTTTTATATTTGTGTTGTGTTTTATGTTTTTTAAACTTTTATGTAAGCCACCCTGAGCCTGCCTTGGTGGGGGAAGGTGGGATACATTGGTGGTGGGGTATGAGCTTTTGTGATATCTGATTTCATGATATCTGAAAAAGTGAGCTGTGACTCATGAAAGCTCCTACCCTGCCACCAATTTTGTTAGTCTTTAAGGTACTCCTGGACTCTTGCTCTTTTCTACTTCTACAGACAGACTAACGCAGCTGTCTATCTTCATCCTTCTCGTTCAGTAAAGAAGATTTGCCTTTTTTCATAGAATCTCAGAGTGGGAAGGGGCCATACAGAGACCATCTAGTCCAGCCCCCTGCCCCAATGCAGGACCGGCCTAGAGCAACCCTGACAAATATTCCTCCAGCCTCTTCTTGGAAGCTGTCAGTGAAGGGGAGAGCTCACCGCCTCCCTGGGCAGCTGATTATTCCACCCCTGAACCACTCGGACCGTGAAAACGTTCATGAGCTTCATGAACTCATCAACTTCCTTGACACCCCTCCCAAAGTTCTAATGTCATAGAAGAAGAAAATGTTCTTTCTCCACCTCAGAAAATAAGTATAAGGACAACAGTCATGAGAGTCTGACCCACAAATCAAGCAGTCACCAAGACTTGCAAAGAAAAAGCTTCCTGTGTATTATAATCTAAAGTACTACAACATCATTAATAAATCATACGAAAATCCTTGTGCATCGGGACATCATCAACGCCGTCTCCGGATTATATAACAACGTTTCAAAATTGGATCTTCCTCAGGAGATATTCTGCAGTGTACAAAAATACAATTCTTTAGAGTATATACTATGTAAACAATTCCTGAATGTAAAAGGGGAGGGGGTGGGGAGCCTGCATCCCTCTCCTCTTCCTCCACCCTATCAGAGTCATCAGAGACTTGGAGGGGAGTTGAGGAGGATCCATCACCCCCCTCCCCTCCTCCCAACCCCTCACCGGAGTGAGCAGACCGTGGGGAGGAAGCGTTGTCTGCCAGAGCGCCCCCGCCCTGCACGCTGCGGCTAGCGCTGTTAGAGTACTGTCTAGAACTTCTAATCACACCATTATCATAATTCTCAATCAACGCATCGAGCTCCTTGCATTTAGCTTGCATGACAGAGAGAAGAGTTTCTATAATCAACTGCCTCCGTCTTATTTCTGCTTCCTCATTCTGTATAATGGTGTCTACATTTATTAATTCCTGCATGATCTCATGAACTTTTTGGGCGGCCCCTGCATGCTTTGGAGAAAGGTCTTCCTCCTTCTTCTTTTTCGGGTTAGGGCCCCCCGAGTTATTGGACACAGCCGGGCGTCTCTGAGGATTGCCCCTGACCAGCCTCAGTGGTGCAGAATGAGATGTCCCAGGTACAGCATCTAGGGGAAATGACATAGAAAAGACCGTGTTATCTCCTCTCCTGCATGTTCTCTCGATGATGATTATTATTAGACCTGTATGATGGATTATCCCCTCAGCAAGAGGCCCTTAGCCCACTTACAATATAGCTGAACGTGCATCAGAGAAACCAGCCATAAAATGCAACCATTTCTAAAATCCAATAACAAAACCTTCTCTGTGTAAGACATTCTAAAAAATACTACAGTACACAGAAATAAATCTTATCTAAAGGTAAAGGTTCCCTTGCTCGAAAGCCAGTCGAGTCCAACTCTAGGGGGTTGCGGTGCTCATCTCCGTTTCCAGGCCGAAGAGCCAGTGCTGTCCGAAGACGTTTCCGTGGTCATGTGGCCGGCGTGACTAAACACCAAGGCGCACGGAATGCTGTTCCCTTCCCACCAAAGTGGTACCTATTTATCTACTTGCAATTTCTTGCTTTCGAACTGCTAGGTTGGCAGGAGCTGGAACTAGAGACGGGAGCTCACTCCGTCATGTGGCACACTCGGGTCTCGAACTGCTGAACTACTGACCTTCCACAGCCTGCAGTTCAGTGTCTTCACCACTTGAGCCACCGCAGTTCCAAAATCTTATCTACAACTGGGTTAAAATGTTTTTGAACCTTCACACCTTTACACCACCACTGCACACACAGAGAGAAAGCAGAACCAGCGGGGCAAGCGGGGCAAAACACTTTGCTCAAAAAAGGCCCTGATGAGTACATTTAAAGACGGTTTAAGACTTTAGAGAAATCTTGCCTGATTCCATGACTGCTTCAGGAATAGGTCTGGCCGGAGGGTAGGTCACTGGCTGGAGGGCTCTGACTGGGAAAGGAGCCACCTGTGGGGGGCATCTGCCGTGTGTAGGAGCCGCTTGTTGGGGAGCAATTCTGTCCCACGTAGCAGACAATTGTTGAGGGTCTCTGCCAGGTGTAGCTAACGCCCGCTGGGTGGGATCAGCCATTTCCCCTTCGGGGGTTACAGCTGTAAAAAAGAGGGGAAAGACAGGAAATTAATCCTAAAATTTGCCATCCCTTCGAACGGTGTATAGACCCTCAAAAGCGCCACATACCCACTTCCTCTGAGATGTATTGGTGAGGGGCTATATGCGTTTCACCTGTTGCCTGTGGTGCCTGTGTGGCCTGGACATGGGGGTCAACTGGCATAGGCATGCCCATTTGTTCACTTAGAATTGCTGCAGACATAGAACATAAAACCAGAGAGTCTATAAAACCTATGACTCTTATCAGAATTTAAACCCACCACTCCACGCGTGACTTGTTGTATCTTAATTGATTGCAACCCACCCTGAGCCGGCTCGTGGGGAGGGTTGGATAGAAATATAATAAAACAAGAAAGAAGACCCGCGAAACTCACAGGGGGCGGGGCTCCAAACTGAGCTGCCGGAGGAGGAACCAGCAGGAGCAGGTAAGCTCCCCCCCCATCCTGCCGGTTCCTCCATGTCCTCCACCACCACCCCCGCTCGATCCCCCACCGCTCGAAAGCGAGGCCCGCTCGGCTTGTCGTGGCGGCAAGGCCGGCTGCCCCCCCCCCCCAAGCGAGGGCCAACGGCTTGTAGCCAGCCGGGCCTCGTGCCCTCCCTTCCTCTCATGGGTCCGGCCGGCTGGCTTCGAGGCGGCGACAGCGAGGCCAGCTGTAGAGCGTTCCCTGCACATGCGCAGGGAACGCTCTGTCAGTTTTGGGGGGATTTAAGTATCCCCCCGTTTTTTTAACTTTTCAGATTTTTGTGCACACCTGGGGACCACCCCACGTGTGCACAAAACTCCCCCTCCCCCACAGGTGTCCCCGGTGCGCGGATTTAGCTATCCGCACACCAGGGGGCGACTTGGCTATTAGATATATAGATACAAAATCAAATAAATACCTTCCAGGTCACGCAGATCTTGGGATAGGTCCTCCATTCCTTGACTTCAACAGTGCAGGAACGTGAAATGCAGTGCACAGACGGCTTTTGTTGCTTCTTCAAGGGTGGTGCCCCACCCTTCCTTCTTATCAGACTCCTCCAGAGACAGCCCAACCCAGCCATGGTCTGGCTAGGGTTAAAAATCCCAAGGTTTGAGAAACGTTTAAGTTGGGGCCCTTCCATGGCATTTTAAAGACAACACATTTTAAAGAGCCTGCCACCCCTTATTTCCTTAACATTTCCCTGCCTGAAAGAGCATTTTATGCCGTATGGATGTGCTGCTTTTTGGGGACTGCTGGAAAATGGTGTAGTATAATCTACCAGACCTCTGCTCACTTGCAAAAAAACTAATTTCACACAAATTGAATAGCCTTTCTTCAGAGAAGACTTTCACAGGCACAGAAGCTGTTGTGTGTGGGAGGGTTGTGTGTGTCTTGTGGGGTGTGAGGCTCCTGATAAACTCCAGCCTGCGTCCTTATCTTTAATAACACCAGTTGTCTCGCTCTGGTCCAACCCCCACCCCTTCTAGACACAGTTTTGAATTTTTTCCCCGCACAGACAATGGGCCTTTGAAATTATTTTTAATACAAAACCTTTTTGTTGTTTTAACGATGTGTGTTTGGAGGGGTTAAGAACATAATGAGATGCCAATGTTGGATCAGGCCAAAGGCCCATCCCGTCCAACACTCTGTGTCACACAGTGGCCAGAAATACCAGGTGCCGTCAGGAGGTCCAGCAGTGGGGCCAGGACACCAGAAGCCCTCCCACTGTCGCCCCCCCCCCAAGCACCAAGGACAAAGAGCATCCCTCGCCCCAGAATAGAGAGCATGACTTGCCCCAGACCGAGCGTTCCTGTCTATACCTTGTGGCTAATAGCCACTGATGGACCTCTGCTCCATATGCTTATCTAATTCCCTTTTGAAGCCGTCCATGCTTGTAGCCACCACCACCTCCTGTGGCAGGGAATTCCAAGTGTTAATCACTCTTTGGGTGAAGAAGTACTTCCTTTTATCCGTTCTAACCCGACCACTCAGCAATTCCATGGAGTGCCCACGAGTTCTTGTATTGTGAGAAAGGGAGAAAAGTACCTCTTTCTCTACCTGCTCTTTCCCATGCATAATCTTATAAACCTCGATCATGTCCCCCCTCAACCGTCATTTCTCCAAGCTAAAGAGCCCCAAGCGCCTCATCCTTTCCTCATAGGGAAAGTTCTCCAACCCTTTTATCATTCGAGTTGCCCTTTTCTGCACTTTTTCCAAAGCTATAATATCCTTTTTAAGGTGTGGTGACCAGAACTGCACACAGTATTCCAAATGAGGTCGCACCATCGATTTATATAGGGGCATTATGATATTGGCTGATCTGTTTTCAATACCCTTCCTAATAATCCCCAGCATAGCATTGGCCTTCTTTATTGCAGTCACACACCATTAGTTGGTACTAGCCACAGAGGTCCACATAGGAACTCTCAGTTTGGGGCAAGGGATGCTCTGTATTCTTGGTGCTTGGGGGGGGGGGCAACAGTGGGAGGGCTTCTAGTGTCCTGGCCCCACTGCTGGCCCTCCTGAGGGCATCTGGTATTTTTGGCCACTGTGTGACACAGAGTGTTGGACTGGATGGGCCATTGGTCTGACCCAACACTGGCTTCTCTTACGTTCTTATGTTAAGAGCAGAGGTCCATCCGTGGCTCTTAGCCACAAGGCAGAGATAGGAACTCTCGGTCTGGGGCAAGGGATGCTCTGTATTCATGGTGCGGGGGGGGGGAGTGGGAGGGCTTCTGGTGTCCTCCTGGCCCCACTGCTGGGCCTGGTCCAACATTGGCTTCTCTCTTATGTTGTTATGTTCTCCTCTCCCCGGCATGGAGCAAATCTCACTTGACAATGCAGCTGGTGGTTTCCTGTGGAGTCAACGCTCAACGCCAGTCTTCCCGCCTGACACAGCCACTGAAAAGTTGTGTGTGGCTCTGTCGTGTTTGTTCCGCTTTCTTCCCCAACTCTTCTTCGTGCTTCAATTCCGGCAGGGAAGTTAGCCAAGGAGAAATGACAGACTGGTCTGGTCCGCAGCGCTGAGGCAGGCGGTGAAGTCCCACAAGGCCCAGAGCGGCTTCAGAGCGGAGGGGCTGAGAACTGGATCGGGGGGGGGGGAGTTTCTGGAGGCCTCTCCCCCACCTGGGTGGGTGTGCCGGGCAGTGGTCTCTCTCCTGGAGGGGCCTGCCCACAGAGGCCAGCCAGCTTGTGAGCGGCAGAATCCCCAACCACACCTCCTTTGGACGGCGTGGCTCCTCGGTGGTGTCCCTTTCGTTTCCTTCCCTGTGACGACGACCAGTGTTTATGGGGCGCGTTTCCCGTGTTCACGCCGAGGAGCATGAAGCACTTCCGTCTCCAGAGCCGAATAAATCTGGTCTAATTGTTGGCCTTGCCATCGTCAAGCACACCCATCCCGAAGGAACCAGGTCAGGACGGAGGACACCGCCCCGAAGAGGGGAACGTCCTGTCCTCAGTCAGACGGCTTTGGGAGAGACGTCAGGGCTCACTCCACAAACTGCCCTGGAGGCGCTGGGTGCAGCGGGGTCACAGACCCATCACGGATGGGATTGGGAAGCGGCTGAGCTTTAGCAACAAGTCCAGTGGGGGAAGGGCCTTCCCGCCCGTCTGCCGGCGCCTCCTCTTTTGTGCCCCGTTTCAGAGAACACGCTTGTAGCTCTGGCCTCCGTGTCTGTGGTGTTGGCAAAGCAATGCGCAGTTCCGTGTCTAGCCCTTTGCTGTGTGACCCCTGCGCCCAAGAGGTCTGCCCTGGGCCGTTTGGTGCAGCAGTGAAGTGCGCAGAGGACTCTAATCTGGGAGAGCCGGGTTTGATTCCCCCACTCCTCCACTTGCACCTGGCTGGATGACTTTGGGCAAGCCGTAGTACTGACAAGAGCTGTCCTCGAAAAAGAGCCGTTTCTCTCAGAGCTCTCTCAGCCCCCACCTTCCTCACAGGGTGCCTGTTCTGGGGAGGGGAAGGGAAAGGAGTTTGTAAGCCACTCTCAGAAGAAGAAGAGGAGAAGAGATTAGATTTATACCCCATGGCCCTTCACTTCCCAAGGGAGTCTCAGAGTGGCTTACAAACTCCTTTCCCTCCCCCTCCCCACAACAGGCACCCTGTGAGGCAGGTGGGGCTGTGTTGGGTATTACAAGTTGAAAACACTCAGTATGTCTGGGGTTAAATGTTTGTTTATGTTACTCACAGGAAGTCACATGTTTCTCAGGTAACCAATGTTCTTTAGCTGTAGGAATGCCCAGGAATTTTCTCCCTGATCTAGGGATTTGATTGGGACTAAAGTGTCAAGGTGTGTTACCATTTTATGGCTTCGAAGAAGAGCAGCCATAATCTCCTCTCTTCTACTTTTGTCTTTGTAGAGTAAGGATGTAGCCAATTATGCTCTGTTGTTATTTTCATCCCAGTTACCCTTCCCTATGCTAGAATTTAGTAAAAACTTTATATTTTAATCACACAGGGACTCTCAGTCTGAATTATTTTACTCTGGCTCTGCGAGTCTATTTTATCTCTGCTAAATGCCATTTTTTTCAATATCTCACTATCACCCAACAGGCTGAGAGAGCTCTTGACAGAAACGGCTCTCGTCAGAACTAGGGCTTGCCCAAGGTCATCCAGCCAGGTGCAAGTGGAGGAGGAGCAGGGAATCAAACCCGGCTCTCCCAGATTAGAGTCCGCGTACATAACCACGACACCAAACTGAGACTCCCTTGGGTCGTGAAGGGTGGGGTAGAAATCCAATCTCTTCTTCTTCTTGAAGCTGCCCCAACCCCCCCCCCCCCAGGTTCGTCAAGCTCCGAAGGGTCTACTACTGGGACTGGCGGTGGCTCTCAGGCAGAGGTCTTCCCCACCCCCTTCTACCTGTTCCTTTTAAGGGGAGATGCCCCTGCCGGGGGAGGGAGCCCGGGGCCTTCCGCGTGCCCCTGAGCCACACAGCCCCCTCCCCATGGGTGTGCCGGTGGGGCAGGAGGTGAGCGAGGAGCAGGCACAGGGGAAAGGCAGGCCTCCCCTGGCGCAGGACCAGCCCCTCCACCCCGCAAGAGCAAGCATGGGATGCCCTGGCAGCCTGGGGCGGCAGCCTCTTGCCAGCCTAAGCTCCCCCCCCCATCCATCCTCGCCTGCCTGTTGCCCCCCACCCCAACCCGCCCCCTCGGCCCCCAGACGGAGCAAACCCCCACCCCAGTACAGCCAAGGCCGCCACTGTCTGTTCCTTCCCGGATCCTCTCCTAATCCCCCAGCCGGCTGTAATCGCATTAAGCAGCACTGAAACCGACAGGCCGGTGGACTCCTGGCTTGGGGAGTCCCTGCAAAGCTGGAGGAGAAGAGCCAGACCGGCCAGGACCAGTTGCGGGCGGGGAGCAGCTCAGAAGACTGGGGGGGGGGGGGATTTGGCAGAGGGGGGGGCAGTGGGCCCGCCTCCCCCGGAGTGGCCCGGCAAAGACTTGGCTTCCTCTCCAGCTGTTACAGAGCAGGAGGTTCACCCAGAGGGCCCGGTGGCCCGGCCTGAGCCCCTGGCCCTCCCCGGGGGAAGCGGTTGTCTGGGCCACACGGAGGAGCTCTGTGACAAGAGAGGGCCCGGTCCCTGCGGCAGCGGCGGCAGGTGCAGAGCTGAGCGGCCCACAGGACGGGGAGGGGCTCCCCAGGGGGGGAGGCCCAGGTGGGCTCTTCGAAGCGTCACCAGAAGGCCAGGCCAGGTGAATCCCCCCCGGGTGAGAGCGAGCCGGGGGGCTGGGAATGACCCCGGGGACCCCAGATGGGTCAGGCCAACAAGGGCCTCTCTGGTCCAGCATCTGGCCTCATGCCCGTGTCCAGGCAGTTGCCCCAGAGGGCTAGCAAGCCCCCCCCCCGCATGCACATCCCGGCTGCCAGCCAGGAGGCGATCGGCCAGGAGCCCTCCACGGTCGCCTTTGCAAAAGTGCGGCCTGTTCCACGAGCCCGTTAGTCGTCCAGTGCCGGCTGTCTGGTTCCCGTCTGGTTCTAGGGGAGCTGGCCTCTTTCACGCGGGGTCCGCTTGTCCCAGGAAGGCAGCCGGTGCCTGCACACCAGAGAGACCTTGAGTCGGTGCCGGGCAGGCGGGGTGCCTGCAACAACGGGGAGCGGGGCCGAGGGCACTGCCTGGGAGACGAGGGTTGCCAGCCCCCCCTGGCCCCCCGGGGGGTGGGGTGAGGCTGCTAGATCCAGGCTGGGAAACTCCTGGAGATTTGGGGGTGGAGGCCGGAGAGGACAGCAGGGTCCTCAACAGTGGGGGGCCAACAAGGCCACAATGGAGTCCACCTTCCAAAGAGAGCCAGTCTGGTGTAGTGGTTAAGTGGGCGGACTCTAATCTGGGAGAACCGGGTTTGATTCCCCCACTCCTCCTCCACTCGCACCTGGCTGGATGACCTTGGGCAAGCCCTAGTTCTGTCAGGGCTGTTCTCTCAAGGGCAGTCCTCGAAAGAGCTCTCTCAGCTCCGCCTACCTCACAGGAGGGTGTCTGTGGTGGGGAGGGGAAGGGGAAGGAGTTTGTAAGCCGCTCTGAGACTCCTCTGGGTAGTGAAGGGCCATGGGGGATAAACCCAATCTCCTCCTCCTCCTCCACCTCCGAAGCAGCCATCTTCTCCAGGGGA